>NC_142756.1:20706581-20756581 GCF_054948205.1 Urtica dioica subsp. dioica
GCGTCAGCCTCTGAATTTTGTTCTCTCGGGATTTGGTGAATCTCGAACAAAGAGAAGGCATCGAGTTTGAAGCTTGTTGTAGCCATATATGCAACCATATTAGGTTCCTTGGCAGTATAATCTCCTTTAACCTGGCTCACGATCAACTGCGAGTCGCAGTGTATTCGCAGGTTTTATGAGCCGAGCTTTTGCGCTAGCTCTATCCCTGCAATGAGGGCTTCATATTCGGCCTCATTATTGGAGGCTTGGAAGCCATAGATGAGGACGTATCTCAACTTTTCCCTATCGGGGTTAATCAAGATTATTCCGGTGCCAGCCCCCCGGGCATTAGATGCTCCATCTACGTATAACTCCCAGATGGGACCCGTTGGGTCAACCTTTCTTTTCTGAGTCATTGCGTTATCGTTAAATCTTTTTCTGCTCTTCCCATATCGGGAATATAGGAGAATTCTGCCGCAAAGTCAGCTAAGGCCTGATCCTTTATAGCCGCTCTTGGGTGGAACTCAATCCCGTACTCGCTCAATTCCTGGGACCAGATCGCCATGCGAGTCGATGTTCCCTTTTGAAGAGCCTTACCGATCGGATGCTCAGTTCGCACCGCGATTGGGTGAGCTTGGAAATATGGACGTAGCTTTTTGGCTACCGTTATGAGAGCTAGAGAAAGTTTCTCTATCTCAGTGTAGCGTGTTTCCGCGTCGAGTAAGGCTTTGCTCACGTAGTAGACTGGCCATTGGACCCTATCTTCTTCGCGAACAAGAACGATGCTTACGGCTCTTTCAGAGACGGCGAGCTAAACATATAGCACCTCGCCCTCTTTTGGTTTAGAGAGGAATGGTGGGGACCCGAAGTAAGCCTTCATTTCTTGAAAGGCTTTTTCACATTCTTCAGTCCACTCAAAGCCGTCAGTCTTCTTTAGAGCTTTGAAGAACGGTTGACACTTGTCGGTGGCTTTTGACACGCAGCGCGTTAGAGCAGTAATTCGACCGGTCAAGCTTTGCACCTCTTTTGCTCGTCTTGGAGACTTCATTTCAAGGAGTGCCTTGATCTTTTCGGGATTCGCCTCTATCCCTCGTCGGCTGACGATGTATCCAAGGAATTTCCCAGACTCAACCCCGAACACGCACTTGTTGGGATTGAGTTTCATTTTATATAGGCGGAGGATTGTGAACATCTCCCTCAGGTCGTGTACGTGGTTAGTTGCCAGTAGGCTTTTAACGAGCATGTTGTCTACGTACACTTCCATGGTCTTGCCGATTTGCTTGGTGAAGATCCGATTAACCAAGCGTTTGTACGTTGCTCCCGCGTTCTTAAGGCCGAAAGGCATGACCTTATAACAATAGAGACCAGGATCGGTGACAAAGGTTGTCTTAATTTGATCGGGCTCGTGCATTCGAATTTGGTTGTAGCCCAAATAGGCGTCCATGAAACTGAGAAGTTCATGACCAGCCGTGGCATCGACCAGTTGTTCGATGCGCGGAAGTGGGAAGCAGTCCTTAGGGTAGGCTTTGTTAAGATCTTTGTAATCTATACAAATTCGCCACTTCCCTTTAGGTTTTTTCACCATTACCACGTTGGCGATCCACTTGGGGTACTTAGCCTCTCGGATGAAGTTTGCGGTGAGAAGTTTCTCGACCTCTTCATTTATGGCTAGGTATCGTTCTGGATTGAACGTTCGTCTAGCCTGTACCTTCTCGGTGACCCTTTTGTCGTCGTTTAGCCGGTGTACTATTATCTCGGGATCAATTCCGGGCATGTCCGCATGAGTCCACGCAAAAACATCCTTGAATTCTCGAAGGAAGGCAATGAGCTGAGTTTTTATGGCGAGTGGAAGCCGGGTGCCGATCTTTACAACCTGATCAGGCTTAGATCCGTCTAGGACAACCGGCACAAGATCATCAGAGGTTTCCACTTCGAGTCTCTCGACTACATCCCGAGGATCAAGTTCTCCGAACTTCCTTGCGTCCCTTAGGTCGCATGGGTAATCGTCTTCCAGTTAGAAGATTGTGTTGACCATTTTTTCCACGGATTTGCCATCGACTCCTTGCACGTAGCATATTCTGGCCTGGGATTGGTCTCCGGCCATGATGCCGATTCCCTCGTCAGTGGGGAATTTCACCAGTAGGTGGTACGTAGTAATAGCTCTTAGTCGGTTCAGCGTGGGTCGCCCGATGATTAAGTTATAGGGTGACTCCTGATCAACCACTAAGAATGGGACCATGTGAACGACTTAGATGGCCCCCGAGGGTCCCGAAGGTGACCGGTTGATCGATGATGCCGTCGGTCATGACCTTCTCCCCATTGAACCCAAACAAGGGCATTTGGGTCGGAGTTGGGCGTAGCCCCCCGAGCTTCATGCGCTCTAGGGTGGACTTGAAAATTATGTCGGCATCCATGCCGTTGTCGATGAGAACCCTTTTCACCAAGTTATTGGCCACTTGGGCTTTGAGCACAATCGCGTCATTGTGCGGATGCACAACTCGCTTGGCCTCTTCATTGGTAAGATGCATCGTCTCGTGAGGCATGGACGGAGGTTCTTCATACGTAAAGTTGACGTGCATGGCAGCGTCTTCCTGAGCCACGGCTCTAAGGATTTTCTTCCGTTGTCGGGCTGAATCGCCATCATGCGGACCTCCCAGTATGGTGGTCACAACGTGGAGCTATGGATTGGAATTGTAGTAGCCGCGGTTCGGTCGGCAGAAGCGGCTGTTCCTCCTCCCTTGCCAGACTGTGGTCTTTTCGTGGTAGGGCCTGCAGCGCTGATCATGCGTAATACGAACTCTTTCAGCTCACCCCGTTAGATCAAAGCTTCGATCTGCCATTTAAGATTATAGCATTCGGAGGTCAAGTGACCGTATTCCTGATGGAGCTCACAATATCTAGATCGATCGCGAGTCGCGGGATCTTTTTTCATTGGAGCCGGGGTGGTGAACTTGTCACGTACCAAAGCCAGGATCCGTTCTGGCGTCGTGTTCAACGATGTGAACGACGAATACCCTTTAAAGTCTTCCGCAAGCCGCGGCTTCTGGGGTGTAGGGCTTGGCTATTGGAAACCTGATTCCCCTTATTTCATCTTTTACGAGATTCACCTTGCTCGTGGCTAGGTTCTTCTTGACGACGCGAGCTTTGATTGTTGCTCTTGCAACCATCGAGGTAATCTTCGACTCCCATGAAGGTCTTAGCTCGAGTCATCAACTCGGCAATGGTAGAAGGGACACGGCCAACAACTGACTTGAGGAAGTCACTTGTGCGCAAGCCCTCAATGATAGCGGCAATTACATCACCGTCGTCAAAGCGATCGACCTTGTTTGACTCTTTGGTGAATCGGGCGAGGTATCGCCTAAGAGACTCGCCAGTCTATTGCCTGATTGACCGCAGGTACATCTTGGTCTTCTTTTGGACCATAGATGTGGCGAACCGTGCTAGGAACATGTCCTTTAGGTCTTTGGACGAGTGGATGCTTTCCGGCCTAAAGTTCTTGAACCACTCGAAACCGGGTCCGACGAGGGTAGGACTAAAAGATTTGCACATGGCCCCAGGAGAGACACCCCGCATCGTCATCCAGGTTTCATAGTGCTGGATGTGGTAAGCAGGATCTGCTCTTCCATCAGAGGGAGCGAGGTTCAGGAGTTTGAAATTCCCCATACAAACCTCAGCCAATACCTGAGCCGTGAAAGGCGAGGAATTCTCCTCAACGACTCCATAGGCGCTTCCGCCTATTCCGTATTCCCGAAGATCTCGTACCTCATTTCGAAGATGGTGGATCATAATGACCACATCGAGACCGGTTGTAGGAGTAACTCCATGTTTGGGAGGAGTCACTTGTCGCCTTTCGTTAGACCCTTGACCCGTGCGGCGGTTCCCGTTAGTTGGGACTGCTAGCGGGATGTTGGGTCTGGACCTCAGTCGCTCTCTCAGATCATTGCCACGTCTGATGCGTTGAGCAGTGAGATGGTCCCTGAGATCGGGGCTTGCCGTACAGAGGCGCAGCCTTCGTCTACGACGGTGCGCTCTCCGCGTGCCATGACTTTCCGCAACATTCTCCCTTTGACCAAGTCGGTCAAGGGCTGAACGCCAGGAGTTCCCCTCTTGGGAAGCCGCAGGTGCGTCACCTGTTCTGCGTAAGGGGTTCGAAGGACCGGCTTCAAACACGGCGGGGAGTTCCCCGTCCTTCGTGAGAGAAGTCTCGATATCCTCCGAATCACCAGTACCCTCGTAATCAGGGTCGCGATCGCGACTTTCCTTATTGAGGTTCTCAGGATCCCCGTTGGGGGTCACCGTGTCATGCGTAGGTCGCTTTGCAGCCAGTCGGCTATGGTAGCTCGCGTTCTTCGCCTTCAGTTGGCGGATATTCTCCTCCAACTCCATGATGCGGTCGTCCCTGCTATCTGGAGATGGAGATGCTGAGCGGGTTGAGCTCTCTTCATGGAGCGACTCTTTGTCACCATGCGCTTGGGAGCGCAAGAAATATTTTTTGGTCCAGTGACGTTATTGGGGTTGTTAACGCCCTCAGAACGTACTATTGGTTGACTAGTCATCTTCTCTCAAGTCCGAGAAAGTCGATTATTCAGAAGAAAAGAAGAAGATGGATAGAAGGGATTTTGAGCTGAACAGGTCCGGAAGTCCCCTCCTTCTAGCGCCAAAATGTTGTCGCACAAAAATGAACAATGATTGTCTACCTCGGGCGGTTAGATCCAAGGCCGGACCAAGTGATCGCACCCGTGCCAAAAGTGTGAACTCGAAAGTCTCGAGCTGGGTTTTCTCCGATCAACCCACCTGTCAGAGGATGGAATGGGTGAGGAGGAGGAGCAACCGTGCCTTTTTCGTATAGGCTGCATACATACCCGTGTATGAGATCAGGTCAGAACGTAGTTCAGTGCGTGTGTGACGCAGTATGAGGCACGGAGCCTGGAGGAGAGGCGTAATCGACGAAGGAGACAGAGCGCGGAGGAGCCCTCGGGGACGTCTCAGAATTTCAGAGATCGCGGACGCGTCTAGCGTGTTAGACGCGTAGGGGATTCTCAGCGGAGAACCCAAGGAGCGTGCCTGGGCCCTAGCTTCGGCGTTCGATCAGAGGTAGCGACGTTGCGTTCAGAACCTCTGAGAACGAGATAAACATGTAGAAGCGCTTCAGGCCAGAGATGGCATCCAGAGAAGTAGAGAAGAGTGAGAATTCGAGCGTATCGAGTGGAATTAATTGGATTGCTTCCCCCTCCATGAGAGGGGGTATTTATAGGTGTTTGGGGGCCTTAAGAGGGTCCTTTATCGTCCATGTGGGACTAGGGGCGCGCGCACCGTCAAGCGGAGGTGGCACGCACCTGGTTGCTTTTTCGTGGGCCTTCGCGGCCTTTGTTCTATCGGGCCCGTTGGACCGTTTTGGGCTTCGAATATTGCGCTTGCTGCGCGAAATACGAAAGTATCTTTTCGACGAGCGAGATTTGATTCGAGGAGCGTGACTCGAGGCTCGACTCGAGGAGCGATTCTCAACTTGAGGAGACCGACTCGAGGCTCGACTCGAAAAGAATATCCCATGGTTTCGTCTGAGGAATGAAACTCGATTCGAGGAGAACGACTCGACTTAAGGAGCGAAGCTCGACTTGAGGAGAGTGACTCGACTCGAGGAGCGAAGCTCGACTCAAAGGATCGAGAATCTCGGCGCGATGGTTTGCCAGCGACTCATGAGGGAAGGCTTGCCACTCTTCAGGACCTCCGGCCTGACCATCGGCCCCTTGAGAGGCGCGTCTTCTCGGCATTCCGAGTTTTCCGAAAACGACGGACAACAGAGTCTCCATCGTCGAATCTACCGACCTTGTTGGATTCTTTAGTAAATCGGTTGAGGTACTTTCGTAGTGACTCATGGCTCTCTTGTCGGATTGACTAAAAATACATCTTGGTCTTCTTTTGGACAATGGACGTGGCGAAGCGGGTCAAGAATTTTAAACAAGTGGATGCTCCCAGGCGTTAGACTATTGAACCATTTGAAGCCTGGTCTAGTGATCGTGAGACAGATTGCTTATCACATGGTCGCATTGTTTTGCATTTGCATTAGCATCCATGTCTCGTATTGTCACACGTGATAGGCAGAGTATCCTTTACCATTGTAGGGAGCCAAGTCCGAGAGTTTGAAGTTTCCTCCTCACTATTGGGTGAATACAGATGTAGAAAATGGTGATGAAGCCATTTTCGAGGACTTTTAGGCGCGTGTTCCTTTTAGCCCGGCTTCTCTCAGCCCCTGAGTCTCGTGTTTGAGACTTTGAATCATAGTTACTCGCCGCATGCGGTGCGAGGTTGGTTAGCATTTCTTGAGCCTGCTCTTTGTTGGGCATCACGACTATTAGCTCCATCCTCCCTCGGCCCCAGCCCGTGTAGGGCCGAGGGCAGGAGCATCCTCCTCTTGACCGTGAAGGTGCTTGCCTTGTTGCTCCGCTAGGGTTTTGGCATTGAGAGATGTGAGTAGCATTTTGCACGATATTTGGCACCTCTCCACCATTCCCCATGGGCTTAGGGTCAGTCTCATAGTACGACTCATCATACTCGGTTTCTCTAGCATAGCTTGGGTCAAGTTCGTTGTGGTTCGTCCCATGATCTCTATAGCCTTGTCAGGCCTTTTCACAATGTAACCAAGTAGGTTAACTATGAATGCTCCGTCCACTCCGAGTTTGTTGAGAAGGCCGGTGAAATATCGGTCAACGTCCTCATACGTAGCCTCGTGGTCATCTTCCGAGTCCTGGGCTGAGGATGGCTTGTGTTCTTTGGCAGGAGGACACCTGTGTCTCTTTGCTCTTGGGAGCGAAGGTTGTACCTTGAGCTTTCACTCAAGGGTTTTGGCTAATGGATTCCTTTCCAATGCTTCCATTGTTAGTTGGTCCAGAAGCCGTCGGTGGAATGTCAATTGACATGTTTGTAGGTTGATTTAGATGAAAAGAGATGATAGTGTGGGAATCTTGTGATCGTTACTCGAGACCCCCTCCATGTAGCGTAAAAATATTATTTCTTAAAAATTGATCAACACTAAAAACTAAAGTTGTTCGATCCAGGGCCGGACCCTGTGACCGCACTAAGGCCTAAATTGGTAGGAGAATCTCCAATCTAAGCTCCACGTAAAGGAATTGTCGGTTAGTTCGTGAGTTCGCTCTAAGCTATGAGTTTCGTCTTCACTCCAAGCTATGGGTTTAGTCTTTGCTCCAAGCTATGGGTTTAGCATTCGCTCCAAGCTATGGATGAGTCTTCACTCCAGCTACGACAATGCTCCATCTATGAGGACGTTCCAGCTACGCTTGTGTGTGCCTGAGAGGCAAAGAAAATTTGAGATATTGGGACGCAAAGGCGGTGCCTCTGGCGCGCTCTCTGACGCTCAACATTAGTGTGATTGTGTTGGAGGTATGGCTAGTCGGGAGTTTCCCGTTCAGCTGGTGTAGAGAACACTAGTGAGGCATGTCAGAAGTCCGGCCATGAAAGATTTGGGAGGCATGGTCGTCGTTGCAAGGAGCCGGCCAAAGCAAAAGGGCCAGCGAGGCAGGAGGGGCGGTGGCATGGCGAGAGGGATGGCTGGCCAAGGTGAAGGAAGGTCGATCATGGCAGGAAGCCTGACCAAGGCGAGAGACCAGCCGAGCATAGCCGATGACTGGCGAAAGCAGGATGCCGACAGGGCAAGGGTGGTTAGCCATGGCCGACGGTCGGCCAAGGCAAGAAGACAGTCGAGCAGTGATGGAAAGCCATGGCCGGGGCCAGCCAAGGCAGAAGTCTAGGCCAAGTGCACAGATGGCCGGCCAAGGCAGGAGGCTAGGTGAGCAGTGATGGTCGGCGAAGGCAAGAGGCCCGGCCAGGTGCACGGATGGACGGCCATGGCTGGGGGCCAGCCAAGGCAATAGGACGGTCGGCCAAGGATGGTCAGCCATGGTTATGGGACGACCACGGTAGGAGGCCACCGAGCAGTGATAGTTGGTCATTGTCGGGGACCGCCCAAGGCAAGAGGCCTAGCCAGGTGCACGGCCGGCGTGGCGAGACAAGGCCGGCCAAAGTCACCTGGCCGGCGAGGCATGAGGACCAGCCGGCTTGGATGGCCGGCCGTGGCAAGGTTGGACGGGTGAAAGGACTTGTCGGGCTTACGTGTCGTAGCACGTCCCATCTCGTCTGTCTTCCTTCGAGTTATTCGTAAGATCTTAGGGGTGGGGTTGGTGCTTCTGATCTTTCTCGCATTTTGACTTCTCCATAGTTGCGAGCCCTTCCACGTTGCTTGTAGGACGTGCGTCTTGTTCCACCGGAACAAAGATTAAGGGTATAACAACTTGTTTTGTGTTGGGCAGTTAATTAAAAATCATAAATAAACCTTGTTGATTTCTCCCATTTTCCTTCTTTTTGGTATTCTTTGTGAATCAACGAATTCGAGATGCCCTAAATATGATATTCGTAGTCTAACAAATCAACAAATATTGGAAAATCGCTGACTGATATCGTGAGCGAATCAAGAGTCGTGGTTGTGTATCCTTTTCACCACCTCCCGCAACATCACCACTGGAACAACTCTACATTATTTATAAACTTTTAGAGTTCTCTATCGGAGATTATCTAATTGTTATACTTACATTTTGGATCACAATGGTTGCTTCGCTAGTGCGAGTCTCTCTTTTTTGACAAAGGGTTCAAAGTTCAAATTTATGCTAAGTTGTAACCACCTTTTTAAGGTTTGTTATTTGTATTTAATGGTCTAAAAAAATTGTCCATCATCCATTAATATTGTAGCTCAATTAGTTAAATCGATGCACTTTATTTTAAACTATTTGCTTAATTATTAAATTATTAGACTATCATTTTAACATACGAGTGTCTAAAGTGGCGACGATAGGCTTAATTCTTCTTATATAACATATACTTGAACAATAAAATACTAAAAAAAACCTTATTTAGCTATTAAAACTATATATGAGAAAGGAAATTATGTTAGCAATAATTGTTAAATGTTACTAAGAATTTTAAGGTAAAATAAAATAGATGTAAGAGATAACGAAGACCAATCAATTACAATTACGATAACCACATACATATTATTACTAATACTTAAAATTATCCATTAGATTACAATTATCCATTGGACATTTCTAAATGACTTTTGTATTTTGTACGTGTAAATTTACATAAATGAGCATAATATAAATTGTTATCGGTCGTTTTCGGGAAACAGGAAAAACAAAAACATTTTGGACCGGTTAGGCTTGGCCGGCCGGATCGCTTGCCGGGTCCCGGCCCATGCACATGCCGGCCCGCGCGGGCGCGACCTTTTCGGGCCCCCAGCTCGCGCGCGCCTTGCTATTGCCCTCGGCCCATCGGCCCGCACACGCCCCTGCGCCCCGGGCCTATCGGCGCCCGCGCGCCCTGCTCCCCCGGTCTGCAGCTCGCTCGCACCTCGTGCGCGCCAGGCACCGGCCGGGCCTCCATCCACGTGCGTCGGCGCACCCCTGTCGAGGTGCCGGCCTGATCGCATACCCCGCAACCGGCCAGGCCCCCTTGCCGTACACGCGTCCCGCTCCCGGTCGGGCCTCATGCCCGTGCGCGCCCTGCGCCCTGGCCAAGGATGCTGCATGTGCGCACATCGCGCCCCGTGCCCGGCCATCCAATGGGCCCTCATAGAGGCCGTCCCATAGCTTCCTCCAATCTCTATAAATACCACCCCCCTCTTCACTTGAGGGGGACCTTGTAAAATCTCTTTTTGGAGATAATTCTCTCTACCCTCACTGGTCTCTTGTGACATTCCAAGAGTTCTCTCCCCCTTTCCATGCTCGGCTCAGAAATCCGAGAAACCCCTTGACAACAGGGAGCGCGTTCCAATTCTTAGACCCGAGTATTCACAATGCACAAGCTGCGCCCTCGCTTCTTGACCCTTGAGTTAGAACTCTGAGCTACGAGTCAAGCGACCACTCTAAAGTCTTCAATAGAAGCAACGAGCCCGGTCCTTCTCTAATGTCTTAAGTTCTCAACCTCCGAGTCTAAGATAGTCACAACCCCCACATTGAACTACGTTCTGACCCTGATTGAACTACGGGTACGTAGGCAGCCAACATTTGGCATGGTCACACCTCCCAAAACACACGTTTGGGTTTGTAGGGTGTAACTCGGTCTTCAAGTTCACACTTTGGCTCGTGCGCGATCACTTGATCCGGCCTTGGATCGTAACGCCCGAAGTCTTAAATCATTGCTCATTTTCGTGCGACAACATTTTGGCGCTAGAAGGATGGGACTTCCCGACTTATACAGCCCGAAATCTCTTCTACATCATAACCTCTTCTTTCTAGACTTGAGAAAACACATGAGCAATCAGCCACGCGTTCGTTCTGAGGGCGTGAATAACCCCAAGAACGCAACCAGAGTGAAGAAATACTTCTTTCACCCCCGATTGCATGGCGACGAGGAGTCTCTCTGTTGGAATCGATCTAGGGTTTAAGAAAATAATTAACGCTTCGGTAAGCGGTGGAATTTTAAAAAATTTCTTTTACAAGTAAAAACGGTTTTTTACTAACCTAGACAAAAGAGCAAGTACATGTAATTAAAAACTATTATAAGCTAAGAAGTTTACTAACCTTTCTTGAAGCTTGATCTTTGAGAAGCTCTTAGAAAGTTGCAACGCTCGTCTCCCCTCGTAGCACGTCTCTCTTTCTTTCCTCGGCACCTCGAGTAACCACGAAAGTTTCTATCACTAAATCACTCGAGAAAAAATGAATTAGTGAGTGGGCACTTTTAAACACTACGACTTAAGAACGAGTCTTGAAGTCGCAGAGCTAAACACTAGGTCGAATGAGGACCTAGGTGCCAAAACAAAAAATCGAAAATAAACTAGAGAGAGAGAGAGGAGTCGGCCACAAGTTCTAGAGAGAGAGGCTCTCAATCTCTAACTTATGTGGAATGAGAAAAATGAGAAGACTGAGGCTCCTATTTATAGGAGAGGCTTTACCTTCAATAAGGTAGTTTCCTCTTCTATATTGAATATCACATATTCATGAAGAAATCCCTTGTTTCCCTTTTCAATTTGGGCGTGTAAGGCATCACCTATGCCACATGGATTTGTTTCCTCATTTATTCTCTTCCTCTTTGACTTGTCTTGGCCGCCCATATACTTTCCGACATTGGGAAATTTGTTTCCTCTTTTTCTTTTGGCAAGTATCATGATACATTTATGCACAAAATATTCTCTCTTTCTTTGGGTATTATGGGCGCCCAAGTGGCTTTCTAGAAGAGGCTTCTAGAAGCTTCTTCATTTATTCATAACAACATGAAAAAGGCCCATTAAGAATTTTCAATAAAATTCTTATGACATGAAATTAATCCACAAGGCCCAATTAATCATATTATGGCCGAGTGACATTAAGTCATCAAATGACCTTCTCAAAAAATTTATTGACATTCATTTCATCATATGTCTCAAAAGACAAAAATACCCTTTTGACAATTTTCGTTCTTGTTTTGACTTAGCTTCCAGTTTAACTATTCCTACTCGATGTGATTCATGACAGTGACCTCATGGACCCAAATGAACAAAGCTTGAGCTAAACACTTGGACTCAAAAGTTCACAAACCTTTTCCAAGTTTAGCTTAATGTCAACTGACTCCACTAAAGAGTTGACACTGAAAATCTATCGGTTCAAATGAATTTATTTTCTACTCAATAATTCAACCTAATTATGATGAGCGGATCCACTGAATATTATCTATGTTTACCCTTCATGAATTTCATCAGCTAGTCGGGATTTACTAAATTACCATTTTACCCTTCTAGCTGTTATTTCCTCAACTCCTTTGTCGTTTGTGAATAAGTTAGAAACAAGGTATTGACGAGGAGCTAACAAGTCACATTGTTTCATCCAAAAGGGTCAGGACTCAATTTAGACACTGGCCAGTTCATTTATTCACACTCCAAGGAACAAAGCATGAGGTGACATACATTGCATTTCGGCAATCTTGTACATGAATTCCATATCTATGAGAACTTCACAAAGTTACTCATTACATTCTCACAACTTAGTACTTCACCAATAGGCCATGTTCGGAATCACATAGTGAGTCCGAACTCTGACTTTCTCAAATGAGAATACTAAGCTGTGAAATGGCATGTCTCATTTCAGGATTAAGGTAATCATGACGCAATTCATACGTAGTGACTTCGAGACATAAGAGGTTAAATGGTTTGTTCTTATCTTGTCTCTAGAAGTGCACTGGTCAATTCAGTACCTTCGGAAGATACCTAGAAGAACTATAGAGTCTCCAACTCTCAATGCCTCATAACCAGACATCATAGATTCTTCTAACAATCATACTAAGGTCAATAGTCCTTTGACCCTTAGATTGCGAATATATCATTTTAAGCAAACTACGAAGAGTTTGTTCATGCAAATCTACATTTGTCTCTTCGTAAGTTGTTTAGTTTTTTTATGGACTAAAAGACTAAGGTTTTATCATAAAGCTTCAGACAAGGAAGATTGAATGAACGTTTCAACTTTTTATTAATGAATAAGCAATTACAAGCAAGAGTCTTCATGAGACTATATTACATCAAATGTACACAAATAGACACTACTACACTTCTTGTGGGGACCATTGACAACAAACTCCCACTTGACTCAAAGAAGATGTGAGTAGTCCTACATGCGTAATCCCTCTCGAAGTTGGTCGAAGACCATGTTCGCTAGGGCCTTGGTGAATGGATCTGCTAGAGATCTACTTCACCTCCACGTCTCCGCGTTGCGCGATCTCTCGAATCAAATGGTATTTCCTCTCAATATGTTTAGAGCGCTTATGGCTTCGAGGTTCCTTTGAGTTAGCGACAGCCCTACTATTATCACAATAAAGGGTCATGGGCTCGTCGACGTTTGGAACAACTTCCAAATACTTAAGGAATTTTCTAAGCCATACAGCCTCTTTGGATGCTTCACAAGCAGCCACATATTCTGCTTCCATTGTGGAGTCAGCAATGCAAGATTGCTTAATACTTCTCCACACAACAGCTCCACCATTAAGGATGATAACAGATCCCGAAGTGGATTTCCTGGAATCCTTATCCGCTTGAAAATCGGAGTCGGTATATCCCGTCATAGTCAGGTCAGTACCTGAGTATGCAAGCATCAAGTTCCTAGTTCTTCGAAGATACTTAAGAACATGCTTAACAGCAATCCAGTGCTCGGGTCCAGGGTTGGATTGGAAACAGCTAACTACGCCAACGGCAAAACAGATGTCAGGTCTAGTGCAAAGCATAGCATACATGAGGCTTCCTATGGCAGAGGCGTAAGGAATTTTCCTCATGTCTTCAATCTCTTGTGCAGTCTTGGGAGACTGGTCCTTAGAGACTAAAACTCCATGCCTAAAGGGTGTTTGGCCCTTCTTGGAGTCTTGCATCGATAAGCAATCCATTACCTTATCAATATAAGATGCTTGAGAGAGTGACAGGGTCCGATTTTTCCTATCTCGAAAGATTTGGATCCCCAGAATGTACGCGGCTTCTCCTAGATACTTCATATCGAATTGCTTTGCCAGCCAGATCTTAACCTCAGATAACTTACCCACATCATTACCAATGACTAGTATGTCATCGACACATAGTACCAGAAACACAACTTTACCTTCGTGTATTAAATTGTAAACACAAGGCTCATCTATTTACTGTTCAAAGCCAAAGCTCTTTACTTTTTCATGGAATCTAATATTCCATGACCTAGATGCTTGCTTTTATCCATAAATGGACTTAAGCAACTCACAAACCTTGGTCTCTTGACCTTCTTCCACGAAACCGTCTGATTGAGCCTGTTGGAATTGATCTAGGGTTTAAGAAAAAGATTAAACGCTTCGGGAAGCGGCGGAATTTTAAAAAATTTCTTTTCAAGTAAAAACAGTTTTTACTAACCTAGACAAAGAAGCAAGTACATGTAATTAAAAACCAATATGAGCTAAGAGTTTACTAACCTTTCTTGAAGCTTGAACTTTGAAGAAGCTTTTGGAAAGTTTGCAACGCTCGTCTCCCCTCGCAGCACGTCTCTCTTTCTTTCCTCGCCAACTCGAGCAACCACGAAAGTTTCTATCACATGAATCACTCGAGAATAAAGGAATTAGTGAGTGGGCACTTTTAAACACGACGACTCGAGAACATGTCTCAAAGTCAAAGAGCTAAAACCACTAGGTCAAATGAGGACCTAGGTGCCAAAACAAAAACAAAAATAACTAGAGAGAGAGAGAGGAGAAATCGGCCACAAGGTCTAGAGAGAGAGTCTCTCAATCTCTAACTTATGTGGAATGAATCAAATTAGAGGAATGAGGTGGGGTATTTATAGGAGGAGGATTACCTTCAAAAGGTAGTTTCCTCATACCCCTTGCACGTCCAAATGAGCTTCTAGAAGCCTTTGGATTTGTTTCATCATTTGCTTTCTCTCTTATTGGCCGAAAATGCACTTTCCTTCTAAAGGAAATTTGTTTCCTCTTTTTCTTTTGGCAAGTATCTTCATACATCAATGCACAAAATAAACTCTCTTTTTCTCTATGGGGCTGCACGAAATTAGTCTCCCATTCTCTTGGGTTGGACGGCCAAAGGGCTTCCAGAAAGCCTTTCTAGATTTTTTTTTACTTGTTCATGACAACATAAGAAAAGCCCATTGAGAATTTTCAAGTAAAATTCTATGAAATGAAATTAATCCACAAGGCCCAATGAACACATCATGGCCAAGTGATCTAGGCCATCATATGACCATGTCAAAAAAATTTATTGACATTCATTTCATGCTATGTCCAAAAAGACAAATTTACCATTTTGACAATTTTCGTAAAACTTGTCTCGTTCTTGTTTTGACTTAGCTTCTAGTTTAACTATTCCTACTCGATATGATTTGTGACAGTGACCTCATGGATCCAAATGAACAAAGCTTGAGCTAAACACTTGGACTCAAAAGTTCACAAACCTTTTCCAAGTTTAGCTTAATGCCAACTGACTCCACTAAAGAGTTGACACTGAAAATCTCTCGGTTCGAATGAATTTATTTTCTACTCAAGAATTCAACCTAACTATGATGAGCGGATCCACTGAATATTATCTATGCTACCCTTCATGAATGTCATCAGCTAGTCGGGATTTACTAAATTACCATTTTACCCTTCTAGCTGTTATTTCCTCAACTCCTTTGTCGCTTGTGAATAAGTTAGAAACAATGTATTGACGAGGAGCTAACAAGTCACATTGTTTCATCCAAAAGAGTCAGGACTCAATTTGGACACTGGCCAGTTCATTTATTCACACTCCAAGGAACAAAGCATGAGGTGACATACATTGCATTTCAGCAATCTTGTACATGAATTCCATATCTATGAGAACTTCACAAAGTTACTCATGACAGACTCACAACTTTGTACTTCACCAATAGGCCTTGTTCGGAATCACATAGTGAGTCCGAACTTTGACTTTCTCAAATGAGAATACTAAGGTGTGAAATGGCATGTCTCATTTCAGGATTAAGGTAAGCATGATGCAATTCATACATAGTGACTTCGAGACATAAGAGGTTAAATGGTTTGTTCTTATATTGTCTCTAGAAGTGCACTGGTCAATTCAGTACCTTCGGAAGATACCTAGAAGAACTATAGAGTCCCCAACTCTCAATGCCTCATAACCAGACATCATAGATTCTTCTAACAATCATACTGAGGTCAATAGTCCTTTGACCCTAAGATTGCGAATATATCGTTTTAAGCAAACTACGAAGAGTTCGTTCATGCAAATCTACATTTGTCTCTTCGTAAGTTGTTAAGTTTGTTTATGGACTAAAAGACTAAGGTTTTATCATAAAGCTTCAAACAAAGAAAGAATGAATGAACGTTTCAATTTTATTAATGAATAGATAGGCAATTACAAGCAAGAGTCTTCATGAGACTTTATTACATCAAATGTACAAAATAAAGATTACAACTCTTCTTGTGGGCACCATTGACAACAAACTCCCACTTGACTCAACGAAGATGTGTGTAGTCTTTCATGCCTAATCCCTCACGATGTTGGTCGAAGACCTTGTCGCTAAGGCCTTGGTGAATGGATCTGCCAGAGATCTACTTCACCTCCACGTCTCCGCGTTGCGCGATCTCTCGAATCAAATGGTATTTCCTCTCAATATGCTTAGAGCGCTTATGGCTTCTAGGTTCCTTTGAGTTAGCGACAGCCCCACTATTATCACGATAAAGAGTCATGGGCTCGTCGACGTTTGGAACAACTTCCAAATACTTAAGGAATTTTCTAAGCCATACAGCTTCTTTGGATGCTTCACAAGCAGCCACATATTCTGCTTCCATTGTGGAGTTAGCAATGCAAGATTGCTTAATACTTCTCCACACAACAGCTCCACCATTAAGGATGAACACAGATCCCGAAGTGGATTTCCTGGAATCCTTATCCGCTTGAAAATCGGAGTCAGTATATCCCGTCATAGTCAGGTCAGTACCTGAGTATGTAAGCATCAAGTTCCTAGTTCTTCGAAGACACTTAAGAACATGCTTAACAGCAATCCAGTGCTCGGGTCCAGGGTTGGATTGGAAACGACTAACTACGCCAACGGCGAAACAGATATCAGGTCTAGTGCAAAGCATAGCATACATGAGGCTTCCTACGGCAGAAGCATAAGGAATCTTCCTCATGTCTTCAATCTCTTGTGCAGTCTTGGGAGACTGGTCCTTAGAGATTGAAACTCCATGTCTAAAGGGTGTTTGACCCCTCTTGCAGTCTTGCATCGAGAAGCGATCCATCACCTTATCAATATAAGATGCTTGAGAGAGCGACAGGGTCCGGTTTTTCCTATCTCAAAAGATTTGGATTCCTAGAATGTATGCGGCTTCTCCTAGATCCTTCATATCGAATTGCTTTGCCAGCCAGACCTTAACCTCAGATAACTTACCCACGTCATTACCAATGAGTAGTATATCATCGACATATAGTACCAGAAACACAACTTTACCTTCGTGTATTAACTTGTACACACAAGGCTCATCTATTGACTGTTCAAAGCCAAAGCTCTTTACAGTTTCATCGAATCTAATATTCCATGACCTAGATGCTTGCTTTAGTCCATAAATGGATTTAAGCAACTCACAAACCTTGGTCTCTTGACCTTTATCCATGAAACCGTCTGGTTGAGCCATGTAAATGCGCTCGTCAAGATTGCCATTCAGAAAGGCTGTCTTGACATCCATTTGCCAGATCTCATAGTCGAGAGCTGCAGCTATGGATAGGAGTATGCGGATGGATTTAAGCATCACGACTGGCGAGAAGGTTTCTTCATAGTCAATCCCTTCTTGTTGGGTATAACCCTTCGCCACAAGTCGTGCTTTGAACGTCTCGACGTTCCCATCAGGACCCCTTTTCTTCTTGTATATCCACTTACACCCTACGGGTTTAATCCCTTCAGGAAGGTCTACAAGTTTCCAGACTTTGTTGACATACATCGAGTGCATTTCAACTTTCATGGCGTCAAGCCAAAGGTTTGATTCAGAACATGCCATCGCTTGGCTATAGGAAACAGGGTCATCCATGTCGGAGACGGCTACAAGAGAGTCTCCATAAGACATGTACCTGTCAGGCTTTTGAGTAGCCCTCCCACTACGTCGAAGTACTACTTGACGAGATTCTGATGAGTTAGGTTGTGTTTTAGTTAGGGTAAGAACAGTTCTTACAGATGAGGTAGAAGCTTCCTCACCCAACTTTTCTTCAAGCACAATTTTGCTTCTAGGTTTCACATCCTTCATGAAGTCCTCCCTAAGGAAACGAGCATTCGTGCTAACGAAAGTCTTATCGTCCTCGGGACTATAGAAAATGAAACCTTTGGTTTCTTTTGGATATCCCACAAACAGCCACAATTCTGACCTACTAGCCAACTTGCTAGTCTTTTGCCTTAGCACATGTGCAGGGCAACCCCAAATTCGGATGTGGCCAAGATTCACTTTACGGCCAGTCCATCGTTCATAAGGAGTACCAGGAACCGTTTTGGACGGAACTTGGTTCAGAATATAGGCGGCTGTTTCAAGGGCATATCCCCAAAAGGAAAGAGGGAGTGATGAGTAACTCATCATTGATCTAACCATCTCCATAAGAGTTCGGTTTCTTCTCTCTGACACTCCGTTTTGTTGAGGTGTGCCAGGTGCGGTAAGCTGAGAAGCGATACCTTCTTCTTTAAGAAAGTCATCGAACTCTCCAGACACATACTCACCACCTCGATCAGATCGAAGGGTGTTGATCACTTTGCCAGTTTGCTTTTCCACTAAAGCCCTAAAGACCTTAAATACCTTAAAGGTCTCGGATTTGTGTTTGAGAAAATAGACAAACCCATATCGTGAGTAATCATCAGTGAAGGTAACGAAGTATTCGTATCCTCCACGTGCCTGTTGGCTGAGCGGACCACATACATCAGAATGTATTAGTTCCAGCAACTCAGTGGCTCTTCGACCTTTATCAGAGAAAGGTCGCTTAGTCATTTTTCCTTCTATGCAGGATTCGCAAGTAGGTAGTGAACCTATTGCAGAGGCTTGGAGTGGACCATCCCTAACAAGTCTCTTAATCCTTTCTAGACTGATATGACCAAGTCTTAAGTGCCATAGGTGTGTTGATTTTGTTAGATCGGAGGATTCAGAAAGTTTGATCCTCTTTTGCTCTCCCTAATTAGATCATTATCTATTTCGGTGTCTAAAAGAGAAGGTTGAGTGGGATAGATGTAGAAAAGAGCATTCTTCATACATGCATCAGTGACAAAAGAATTATCAGGAAACGAAATACGAATTCCATTCTTAATGAACTTTAAACAATAATCTTGCTCACGAAGACGAGCAACGGATATTAAGTTCTTCCCAAAGGTAGGAACAAAATAAACATTATTCAAGTTTAAAGTGCGGTCTTCAAAAGACAGCGTCACGGATCCCACAGCCTTTGCAGACACCAGGCTCCCATCACCCCATTTGAAACAGAACTCGCCTTCCTCTAAGCTTTTGGTTTTCTTGAAACCATTTAAGGAACAAAAAATATGGTTAGTAGCAGCGGAGTCAAGAATCCATGTTGATACATTATCAGCTACTAAGCATGCTTCGGTGACTAGTATAATACTATGTTCCTTTGCTTTGAGACTTGCAGGACAGTTCTTTTTATCGGCCTTGTGAGGTCTCTTCTTAGTTCTAGAGGCGGAGGCTTTTTGCTCAGTAGCATGTGCCTCTCCTTGATTCCTCTTTCTCTTAGTGAGACCTACAGCAGTGTGAAGTTCCTTCATAAGCTTGGTAACAGTGTACTCTAGCTTGTTTATGGAGTAGTTCAAGTTGGAGGTATCATGAGATGCGGGGAGAGTTTCTAAGATCATATCTATGACATTCTTCCCATCAGTCTCAGATCCTAGGATTTCCATTTTATTTAGAAAACTAATGATCAGTATCATAAAGTCTCTAACAGGAGTCCTAGCCTTCATATGACAGTTCATAAACTGTCGGACTGCTTTTTGCCTTGATTGACGCCTTTGCCCTCCAAATATCTCAAGGAGATTGTAGAGCATTTCGGTGGCAGTCTCGATGTCGCGATGTTGCTCTTTCAGCATATTGTTCATAGATGCCAAGATATAACACCTCACAATCTAATCGGATCGAAGCCAGGCCGCTAAGCCGTCATTGTCCTCTTGAGTCGAATCATCATTCGTTAGAGGAGGACACGGGGTGGTGAGTACCCATTTGTGCTTGTTAACGGTAGGTATTATGTCGAGGTTACGTTTCGATTCTATGTAGTTTTCGTTTTCGAGTTTGTTCGAGGAAAGAATGAAAGAGAGAGGGTTGGGAGACATATTGCCTATAAAAGTTGAAACAAGTTTATGATTAGTCTTTGGTTTAGGATTTAAGTTTGTTTAAGACTTTATAAAATCCAAAGGTGTTATGAACGAAATGACACTTTACTCCTTCGAGGGAAGGCCGCAACGAGTCTCCTTTCATAAGTAAATGACTCATCATTAATGCATAGCCAAGATGTCAATACACCATTTTTTTGACTAGCCACCTTGTAAATTAGTTTGATCACTCACATCCTTTCGCAGGGCCTCGAGGGAGGATTACTAGGGATTGAGTCTAAGTGTGTAACCAACCACTTAGTCCAAAAGATTGACTTTGAAAAACAATCCGCCGAGGGGAGGCCTTGTCATCATCGTCTCACTCTCGGACGTAGCTCATTGAGCAATGATCAGAGCAAAGCGCCCTTGAGTACTCTCATTTAAGAGAGGGCCACGAGGGTGACTCTTAGTCCGGCGACACTTGCACTTTTCATTAGTGTTGGGGATCGTGGGTTACAAACAACAAGTATAACCCTCCCACTTAGTTTTTGGAGTTGGTTCATCGACTCTTATAAGTTCGGAAACAGATTTCCTAGTTAGAGAGCGACAGAGCGGACAACTAGAAGAGAATCCTAGATCGACATGTTCAGAGTAGTATTAGTGCATAAAGGCACAAGGGACATACTCGATCTTTTCCTATTTTCTATTTCGGGAAAGTGCGTGACGGAAGTGTGAACTTCAACTCACTCGAACACTTGAAAGTTTGAGATTATACATCTTTTTATTTTTCGGCTTGTCTACAAAGAGACCTCCCACTCAAATTTTCAAGAGCATATAGATTTTGAACATATGTGATATAGATATAGTTTTGAAAACATTTTGAAAACTTATTTGATATGGGTGACAAAATATTTTTCAAGTTTGAAAGTGAAAACGGTTTTTCAAAATTCAAACTAGTTTTGTAAACACTCAATTTCAATTAATCTTTCAAAAATCAAAACTTTTAATCTTTACACATCATGTTTATAATCATATGAAAAACAATTTTGCTCAAGAAAATTTTCTCATTAGAGTTCTATAACTCATGGTAGTGGGGTTTGAAAATCCGGATTTCTAAAAAAACTGGAGTTTCAGACAGCCGCGCACCTCGGAGTAAAATCACCATATCTGGCGGCTCCGATGTCCTTTTGAGCCAAAACCGGTGGCATTGGACAGAGGACAGACAGAGCTTTAATTTGATTCAAGAATCAGTAAATTTCGATTTCTGAGCAGAGAGTTATGCCACTTTTAATGCGGGTTTACTCCAGTTCGAAGAAAAAGAATTAAATTAAAGCTTGGTCCTTTTTAGGTGCGAAAAAGAATCTAGTGTAACGGAACGTTTTCAGATGTTGTTTAAAGCTTTTATTTGTGTTTTATTAGCAGGGTAATAACATAGAATAAAAGAAATAACAACAAGCATAAAACGATTCAAGTAAAAATAAGAAACTAGCAAGATATCAAAACTAGTCACAAAATTTTACTCGAAATTTCTCAAACCTTTAAAACACGTTTTTCAATATAAAAAATTAAAAACTTTTAGAACTGATTCTAATGTGTTTTAAAAACATCCCAAACTCATAGAAAATCAACATGCTTTTTAATTTAAAGACATGAGCAATAAATTAAAAAAAAATCTAAGATTACAATTCTAACTTGTCACAAAATTAGTAAACTTTCGAAAACGATTTTCAAGCTCATAATTTTAAAAACATGTACATGCTAATCTTTGACCATAGCTCTGATACCATTTGTTGGAATTGATCTAGGGTTTAAGAAAAAGATTAAATGCTTCGGGAAGCGGCGGAATTTTAAAAAATTTCTTTTCAAGTAAAAACAGTTTTTACTAACCTAGACAAAGAAGCAAGTACATGTAATTAAAAACCAATATGAGCTAAGAGTTTACTAAACTTTCTTGAAGCTTGAACTTTGAAGAAGCTTTTGGAAAGTTTGCAACGCTCGTCTCCCCTCGCAGCACGTCTCTCTTTCTTTCCTCGCCAACTCGAGCAACCACGAAAGTTTCTATCACATGAATCACTCGAGAATAAAGGAATTAGTGAGTGGGCACTTTTAAACACGACGACTCGAGAACATGTCTCAAAGTCGAAGAGCTAAAACCACTAGGTCAAATGAGGACCTAGGTGCCAAAAAAAAAACAAAAATAACTAGAGAGAGAGAGAGGAGAAATCGGCCACAAGGTCTAGAGAGAGAGTCTCTCAATCTCTAACTTATGTGGAATGAATCAAATTAGAGGAATGAGGTGGGGTATTTATAGGAGGAGGATTACCTTCAAAAGGTAGTTTCCTCATACCCCTTGCACGTCCAAATGAGCTTCTAGAAACCTTTGGATTTGTTTCCTCATTTGCTTTCTCTCTTATTGGCCGAAAATGCACTTTCCTTCTAAAGGAAATTTGTTTCCTCTTTTTCTTTTGGCAAGTATCTTCATACATCAATGCACAAAACAAACTCTCTTTTTCTCTATGGGGCTGCACGAAATTAGTCTCCCATTCTCTTGGGTTGGACGGCCAAAGGGCTTCCAGAAAGCCTTTCTAGATTTTTTTTTACTTGTTCATGACAACATAAGAAAAGCCCATTGAGAATTTTCAAGTAAAATTCTATGAAATGAAATTAATCCACAAGGCCCAATGAACATATCATGGCCAAGTGATCTAGGCCATCATATGACCATGTCAAAAAAATTTATTGACATTCATTTCATGCTATGTCCAAAAAGACAAATTTACCCTTTTGACAATTTTCGTAAAACTTGTCTCGTTCATGCAAATCTACATTTGTCTCTTCGTAAGTTGTTAAGTTTGTTTATGGACTAAAAGACTAAGGTTTTATCATAAAGCTTCAAACAAAGAAAGAATGAATGAACGTTTCAATTTTATTAATGAATAGATAGGCAATTACAAGCAAGAGTCTTCATGAGACTTTATTACATCAAATGTACAAAATAAAGATTACAACTCTTCTTGTGGGCACCATTGACAACAGAGCCATGTAAATGCGCTCGTCCAGGTTGCCATTCAGAAAGGCTGTCTTGACATCCATTTGCCAGATCTCATAGTCGAGAGCTGCAGCTATGGGTAGGAGTATGCGGATGGATTTAAGCATCCCGATTGGCGAGAAGGTTTCTTCATAGTCAATCCCTTCTTGTTGGGTATAACCCTTCGCCACAAGTCGTGCTTTGAACGTCTCGACGTTCCCATCAGGACCCCTTTTCTTCTTGTATATCCACTTACACCCTACGGGTTTAATCCCTTCAGGAAGGTCTACAAGTTTCCAGACATTGTTGACATACATCGAGTGCATTTCCACTTTCATGGCGTCAAGCCAAAGTTTTGATTCAGAACAAGCCATCGCTTGGCTATAGGAAACAGGATCATCCATGTCAGAAACGGCTATAAGAGAGTCTCCATAAGACATGTACCTGTCAGGCTTTTGAGTAGCCCTCCCACTACGTTGAAGTACTACTTGACGAGATTCTGATGAGTTAGGTTGTGTTTCAGTTGGGGTAAGAACAGTTCTTACAGATGAGGTAGAAGCTTCCTCACCCAACTTTTCTTCAAGCACAATTTTGCTTCTAGGTTTCGAATCCTTCATAAAGTCCTCCTCGAGGAAACGAGCATTTGTGCTAACGAAAGTCTTATCGTCCTCGGAACTACAGAAGATGAAACCCTTGGTTTCCTTTGGATATCCCACAAACAAGCACAATTCTGACCTACTAGCCAACTTGCTAGTCTTTTGCCTTAGCACGTGTGCGGGCAACCCCAAATTCTGATGCGGCCAAGATTCACTTTACGGCCAGTCCATCGTTCATAAGGAGTACCAGGAACCATTTTAGACGGAACTTGATTCAGAATGTAAGCGGCTGTTTCGAGGGCATATCCCCAAAAGGAAAGAGGGAGTGATGAGTAACTCATCATTGATCTAACCATCTCCATAAGAGTTCGGTTTCTTCTCTCTGACACTCCGTTTTGTTGAGGTGTGCCAGGTGCGGTAAGTTGAGAAGCGATACCTTCTTCTTTAAGAAAGTCATCGAACTCTCCAGACATATACTCACCACCTCGATCAGATCGAAGGGTTTTGATCACTTTGCCAGTTTGCTTTTCCACTAAAGCCATAAAGACCTTAAAAACGTTAAAGGTCTCGGATTTGTGTTTGAGCAAATAGACAAAACCATATCGCGAGTAATCATCGGTGAAGGTAACGAAGTATTCGTATCCTCCACGTGCCTGTTGGCTGAGCGGTCCACATACATCAGAATGTACTAGTTCCAGCAACTCAGTGGCTCTTCGACCCTTATCGGAGAAAGGTCGCTTAGTCATTTTTCCTTCTATGCAGGATTCAGAAGTAGGTAGTGAACCTATTGCAGAGGCTTGGAGTAGACCGTGCCTCACAAGTCTCTTAATCCTATCTAGACTAATATGACCAAGTCTCAAGTGCCAGAGGTATGTTGATTTTGTTAGATTGGAGGATTCAGAAAGTTTGATCCTCTTTGGCTCCCTAATTAGATCATTATCTATTTCGGTGTCTAAAAGAGAAGGTTGAGTGAGATAGATGTAAAAAAAGAGCATTCTTCATACATGCATCAGTGACAAAAGAATTATCATGAAACGAAATACGAATTCCATTCTTAATGAACTTTAAACAATAATCTTGCTCACGAAGATGAGCAACAGATATTAAGTTCTTTCCAAAGGAAGGAACGAAATAAACATTATTCAAGTTTAAAGTACGGTCTTCAAAAGACAGCGTCACGGATCCCACAGCCTTTGCAGACACCAGGCTCCCATCACCCCATTTGAAACAGAACTCGCCTTCCTCTAAGCTTTTGGTTTTCTTGAAACCATTCAAGGAACAACAAATATGGTTAGTAGCAGCGGAGTCAAGAATCCACGTTGATACATTATCAGCTACTAAGCATGCTTCGGTAACTAGTACAATACTATGTTCCTTTACTTTGAGATTGGCAGGACAGTTCTTTTTATCGGCCTTGTGAGGTCTCTTCTTAGTTCCAGAGGCGGAGGCTTTTTGCTCAGCAGCTTGTGCCTCTCCTTGATTCCTCTTTCTCTTAGTGAGATCTACAGTAGTGTGAAGTTCCTTCATAAGCTTGGTAACAGTGTACTCTAGCTTGTTTATGGAGTAGTTCATCTTGGAGGTATCAAGAGGTGCGGGCAGAGTTTCTAAGATCATATCTATGACATTCTTCCCATTAATCTCAGATCCTAGGATTTCCATTTTATTCAGAAAACTAATGATCAATATCATAAAGTCTCCAACAGGAGTCCTAGCCTTCATGTGACAGTTCATAAGCTGTTGGACTGCTTGTTGCCTTACTTGACGCCTTTTCCCTCCAAACATCTCATGGAGATTGGTGAGCATGTCGGCGGCGGTCTCGATGTCACGATGTTGTTGTTGCAACACATTGTTCATTGATGCTAAGATATAGCACCTCACAATCTCATCGGAGCAGAGCCAGGCCGCCAAGGCGTGTTTATCCTCTTGAGTTGAATCATTATTCGTCGGAGGAGAACACGGGGTGCTGAGTACCCATTTGTGCTTGGTAAGGATTATGTCAAGGTTATGTTTCGAATCTACGTAGTTTTCGTTTTCGAGTTTGATCGAGGAAAGAAAGATTGAGAGATGGTTGAGAGTCATATTGCCTATATAAGTTGAAACATGTTTATGATTAGTCTTTGGTTTAGGATTTAAGTTTTATTAAGAATTTTATAAAATCCAAAGGTGTTATAAACCAAACGATAATTTACTCCCTCAAGAGAAGGCCGCAAAAAATCTCCATTTATAAGTAAATGACACATCATTAATGCTAAGCCAAGATGTCAATACATCAATTTTGACTAGCCACCTTGTAAATTGGTTTGATCACTCACATCCTTTCGCAGGGCCTCGAGGAATGATTACTAAGGATTGAGTCTAAGTGTGTAACCAACCACTTAGTACAAAAGATCAACTTTGAAAAACAATCCCCCAAGGGGAGGCCTTGCCAGCATCGTCTCACTCTCGGACGTAGCTCATTGAGCAATGATCGAAGCAATAACGCCTTGGAGTACTCCCATTTAAGTGAGGGTCGCAAGAGCGGCTCTTAGTCCCACGTTAATTGCTTCTTTCATTAGTGTTGGGGATCGTGGGTTACAAACAACAAGTATAATCCTCCCACTTAGTTTTTGGAGTTGGTTCATCGACTCTTATAAGTTCGGAAACAGGTTTCCTAGTTAGAGAGCGACAGAGCGGACAACTAGAAGAGAATCATAAATCGACATGTTCAGAGTAGTATTAGTGCATAAAGGCACAAGGAACATACTCGATCTTTTCCTATTTTCTATTTCGGGAAAGTGCGTGAGGGAAGTGTGAACTTCAACTCACTCGAACACTTGAAAGTTTGAGATTACACATCTTTTAATTTTTCGGCTTGTCTACACGGAGACCTCCCACTCAAATTTTCAAGAGCATATAGATTTTGAACATATGTGATATAGATATAGTTTTGAAAACATTTTGAAAATTTATTTGATTTGGGTGACAAAACATTTTTCAAGTTTTAAAGTGAAAACGGTTTTTCAAAATTCAAACTAGTTTTGTAAAAAACTCTATTTCAATTAAACTTTCAAAAATCAAAACATTTTAATCTTACACATCATGTTTATAATCATATGAAAAACATTTTTTTCTCAAGAAAATTTTCTCATTAGAGTTCTATAACTCATGGTAGTGGGGTTTGAAAATCCGGATTTCTAAAAAACTGGAGTTTCAGCACAGCCGCGCACCTCGGAGTAAAATCGCCATATCTGGCGGCTCCGATGTCCTTTTGAGCCGAAACCGGTGGCATTGGACAGAGGACAGACAGAGCTTTAATTCGATTCAAGAATCATTAAATTTAGACCCCAGAGAGTTATGCAACTTTTAATTCGGGTTTACTCCAGCTCGAAGAAAAAGAAATAATTAAAGCTTGGTCCTTTTTAGGTGCGAAAAAGAAACGAGTGTAACGGAACGTTTTGTGAAGGTTGTTAAAGCTTTTATTTGTGTTTTATTAGCAAGGTAATAACAAGTAATAAAAGAAATAACAACAAGCAAAAAACGATTCAAGTAAAAATAAGAAACTAGTAAGACAAGAAAACTAGTCACAAAATTTTACTCGAAATTTCTCAAACCTTTAAAACACGTTTTTCAATATAAAAAATTAAAAACTTTTAGAACTGATTCTAACGTGTTTTAAAAACATCCCATACTCATAGAAAATCACATGATTTTTAATTTAAAGGCATGAGCAATAAATTAAAAAAAAATCTAAGATAACAATTCTAACTTGTCACAAAATTAGTAAACTTTCGAAAACGATTCTCAAGCTCATAATTTTAAATACATGTTCATGCTAATCTTTGACCATAGCTCTGATACCATTTGTTGGAATCGATCTAGGGTTTAAGAAAATAATTAACGCTTCGGTAAGTGGGGGAATTTTAAAAAATTTCTTTTACAAGTAAAAACGGTTTTTTACTAACCTAGACAAAAGAGCAAGTACATGTAATTAAAAACTATAATAAGCTAAGAAGTTTACTAACCTTTCTTGAAGCTTGATCTTTGAGAAGCTCTTAGAAAGTCGCAACGCTCGTCTTCCCTCGCAGCACGTCTCTCTTTCTTTCCTCGGCACCTCGAGCAACCACGAAAGTTTCTATCACTAAATCACTCGAGAGAAAAGGAATTAGTGAGTGGGCACTTTTAAACACTACGACTTAAGAACGAGTCTTGAAGTCACAGAGCTAAACACTAGGTCGAATGAGGACCTAGGTGCCAAAACAAAAATCGAAAATAAACTAGAGAGAGAGAGAGAGAGGAGTCGGCCACAAGTTCTAGAGAGAGAGGTTCTCAATCCCTAACTTATGTGGAATGAGAAAAATGAGAAGAATGAGGCTCCTATTTATAGGAGAGGCTTTACCTTCAATAAGGTAGTTTCCTCTTCTATATTGAATATCACATATTCATGAAGAAATCCCTTGTTTCCCTTTTCAATTTGGGCGTGTAAGTCATCACCTATGCCACATGGATTTGTTTCCTCATTTATTCTCTCCCTGTTTGACTTGTCTTGGCCGCCCATGTACTTTCCCACATTGGGAAATTTGTTTCCTCTTTTTTCTTTTGGCAAGTATCATGATACATTTATACACAAAATATTCTCTCTTTCTTTGGGTATTATGAGCGCCCAAGTGGCTTTCTAGAAGGGGCTTCTAGAAGCTTCTTCATTTATTCATAACAACATGAAAATTCTTATGAAATGAAATTAATCCACAAGGCCCAATTAATCATATTATGGCCGAGTGACATTAACTCATCAAATGACCTTGTCAAAAAATTTATTGACATTCATTTCATCATCTGTCTCAAAAGACAAAAATACCCTTTTGACAATTTTCGTTCTTGTTTTGACTTAGCTTCCAGTTTAACTATTCCTACTCGATGTGATTCGTGACAGTGACCTCATGGACCCAAATGAACAAAGCTTGAGCTAAACACTTGGACTCAAAAGTTCACAAACCTTTTCCAAGTTTAGCTTAATGCCAACTGACTCCACTAAAGAGTTGACACTGAAAATCTCTCGGTTCAAATGAATTTATTTTCTACTCAAGAACTCAACCTAATTATGATGAGCGGATCCACTGAATATTATCTATGTTTACCCTTCATGAATGTCATCAGCTAGTCGGGATTTACTAAATTACCATTTTACCCTTCTAGCTGTTATTTCCTCAACTCCTTTGTCGCTTGTGAATAAGTTAGAAACAATGTATTGACGAGGATCTAACAAGTCACATTGTTTCATCCAAAAGAGTCAGGACTCAATTTGGACACTGGCCAGTTCATTTATTCACACTCCGAGGAACAAAGCATGAGGTGACATACATTGCATTTCGGCAATCTTGTACATGAATTCCATATCTATGAGAACTTCACAAAGTTACTCATGACATTCTCACAACTTAGTACTTCACCAATAGGCCCTGTTCGGAATCACATAGTGAGTCCGAACTCTGACTTTCTCAAATGAGAATACTAAGCTGTGAAATGGCATGTCTAATTTCAGGATTAAGGTAAGCATGATGCAATTCATACGTAGTGACTTCGAGACATAAGAGGTTAAATGGTTTGTTCTTATCTTGTCTCTAGAAGTGCACTGGTCAATTCAGTACCTTCGGAAGATACCTAGAAGAACTATAGAGTCTCCAACTCTCAATGCCTCATAACCAGACATCATAGATTTTTCTAACAATCATACTGAGGTCAATAGTCCTTTGACCCTTAGATTGCGAATATATCGTTTTAAGCAAACTACGAAGAGTTTGTTCATGCAAATCTACATTTGTCTCTTCGTATGTTCTTTAGTTTGTTTATGGACTAAAAGACTAAGATTTTATCATAAAGCTTCAGACAAGGAAGATTGAGTGAACGTTTCAACTTTTTATTAATGAATAAGCAATTACAAGCAAGAGTCTTCATGAGACTATATTACATCAAATGTACACAAATAGACACTACTACTCTTCTTGTGGGCACCATTGACAACACTCTCAACGACGAGAGTAACACTCCCTCACCATCTCCGCCTCAGGATAGCCAGGATAACCGCATCCTTGAGATGGAGAAGAAGATCTGCCAACTAAGGGCGGCCAATGCAAGGTACCACCGCCAAGTGGCGGGCAAGGGACCTATGCAAGACAATCCTCAAGGGGAACCTCAGGACCTTGTAGATGAAGGACATTACTGTGATCCTGACTATGAAGGTTTGGAATTTTGGCGGATATCGAGACTTCTCTCACTAACGACGGGGAACTCCTCGTAGAGATTGAAGTCGGAACTTCGAATCCACCACCTAAGAGAAAGGTGATACCTATTTCCTCCCAAGAGGAGACTTCCCGACGTTCAGCCCATGACCGACTTGGTCAAAGAGGAAATGTCAGGGAAAGCCAGGCAACTCGGCAAGTGAGGCGTGTTACTCAAAACTCACGCCCCTGTGCCACTGACCGAGACCTAAGGGATCGGATTACCGCCCAATGAAACAGTCGTGGTGAAGACCTACGAGAGAGGTTGAGTGCTTGCTAGGGTAACAACCCTACGGCCCCAATCAATGGGGACCCCCGCACAACACAATGGTAGAATGAAAGGCGCCAGGTGACTCCTCCTGAACTTGGAGTGACCCCAAACACTGACCTTGACGTTGTCACCAGGATTCACAACCTTCGCAATGAAGTACATGATCTACGTGAAGGTGGCTTGGTCGGTGATACGTACGGGGTCATAGAAGAACATTCGTCGCCATTCACCGCCCAAATCCTTGCTGAGGTATGCACGGGAAACTTCAAACTTCCGAACCTCCTTCTCTACAGTGGGAACCCCGACCCCACTTATAACATCCAACACTACGAGACTTGGATGACTATGTAGGATGGCTCACCTGGGGCTCTATGCCAAGCTTTTAGTCTTACCCTCACCGGACCCGGTTTCGAGTGGTTTAAGAATTTAAGACCCGGGAGCGTCCAATCGTTCAAAGACCTGAAGGACATGTTCCTAGCACGATTTGCTACATCGATGGTTAAAAAGAAAACCAAGATGTACTTATGGTAAATCCGGCAAGAGTATAACGAGTCCTTGAGATAATATCTCACTCGATTCACCGTGGAATCGAACAAGGTCGACCGCTTCGACAGTGACGCAATTACAGCAATCATCGAGGGCTTGCGCACTATGGACTTCTTAAAGTCTGTCGTAGGCAGAGTCCCATTTACAATGGCCGAGATAATGAACCGAGCCAAGACTTTCATGGGGGTTGAAGATTACCTCGACGGCCGTAGAAGCAATAACCAAAACTCCCGCTGTCGAGACGATCCCGGCAACGAGCAGGGCAACCCCAGAAATAAAGTGAATAAAGGAGGTCAAGCTTCCGATAGCCGACCCCATACGTCTCAGAAACCGCGTCTTGCGAACAACTTTAGATACTATACACAATTCACACCCTTGAATTCCCCGATAGATCGAATCTACGTTGTGGCACGTGACAAATTCACCACTCCAGCTCCAATGAAAGGAGACCCCGTATATCGCGATCGGTCCCATTATTGTGAGTTCCACCAGGATTATGGTCATTTGACCGCTCAATGCTTCACGCTCAAGAAACAGATGGAGGCATTGATTCAAATAGGCGAGATCAAAGAGTTCGTTCTCCAAATGATAAGTGTTGCGGTTCCCACCACTAACGAGAAATAGCCCGGGAAGGGTGGAGGAACCAACACTAACGTTGACTGTGTTGGAATTGATCTAGGGTTAAGAAAAAATTTAAGGCTTCTAGCAAGCGGCGGAAAATAAAAAATTTCTTTAAACAAGTAAAAACGATTTTTACTAAGCTAGACAAAGAGCAAGCACATGCTATTTATAAATTAAAACTATCTAAGAGCAATTACACGTTTACTAACCTTTATGTAGAAGCTTGTGGAGGTTGAATCGCTCGTCTCCCCACGCAGGCCGTCTTTCTTCGTTCTTCAGGAATTCGAGTAACCACGAAAGTTTCTATCACATAAATCACTCGAGGTAAGAAGGAATAAGTGTGTGGGCACTTTTAAACACAATGACTCAAGAACAAGTCTTAGAATCGAAGAGCTAAAATAAAATTCTAGGTAAAATGTGGACCTAGGTGCTAAAACAAAAACGAAAGAGGTTAGAGAGAGAGAGGCGGCCAAAAGGTCTAGAGAGAGAAGCTCTCAATCTCTAAAATTGTGGGATGAGAAACAATGAGAATGACGGCTCTATTTATATGAGAAGGAATACCTTCAACATATAGTTTCCTCTTTTCCATAGAATATCACATATTCATGAGCAGATATTTGCTCTCCTTCCTCATTCCACACGTCCAAGGCAAGCTTCTAGAAGCCCTTAGATTTGTTTCCTCTTTTGCTCTCCCTTGCTTGGCCGTCCATGTTGATTCCTTGTAGAGAAAATTTGTTTCCTCTTTTTCTTTAGGCAAATATCTTCATACATCAATGCAAAAAATAATTCCTCTTTCTCTCTATGGTATGGACTAAATGGGTCATCTAGAAGGAGCTTCCAAATGTTTATTCATTTGTTCATGACAACATAAGAAAAACCCATTACGAATTTTCAAGTAAAATTCCATGAAATGAAATTAATCCTCAAAGACCAAATACATTGAAATGGCCGTGTGGTTTAATTCATTTGTCATCATATGACAATGTCAAAAAAACTTATTTATTGACATTCATACCATCCCATGTCCAAAAGGACTAAAATACCCTTTAGACAATTTTCGTAAAACATGTCTAATTCTTGTTTTGACTTAGCTTCTAGTTTAACTAATCCTACTCGAAATGACTTGAGACAATGACCTCATGGATCCAAATGAACAAAGCCTGAGCTAACATACTTGGACTGAAAAGTTCACAAACCTTTTCCAAGTTTAGCTTAATGTCAACTGACTCCACTAAAGAGTTGAAACTGAGAATCTCTCGGTTCAAGTGAATATATTTTCTACTCAAGAATTCAACATAATTGTGATGAGTGGATCCACTGAATATTATCTATGTTTACCCTTCATGAATATCATCAGCTAGATGAGATTTACAAAATTACCATTTTATCCTTCTAGTTGTTATCTCCTCAACTCATTTGTCGCTTGTGAATAAGTTAGAAACAATGTATTGACGAGGAGCTAACAAGTCACATTGATTCATCAAAAAGAGTCATGACTCAATTTGGACACTGGCCAGTTCATTTATTCACATTCCAAGGAACAAAGCATGAGGTGATATACATTGCATTTCAGCAAACTTGTACATGAATTCCACATCTATCGGATCTTCACAAAGTTACTCATGACATCTTCACAACTTAGTACTTCACCAATAGGTCCTGTTCAGAATCACATAGTGAGTCCGAACTCTGACTTTCTCAAATGAGAATACGTAAGCTTTGAAATGACATGTCTCATTTCGGGATTGAGGTAAGCATGGTGCAATTCATACGTAGTGACTTCGAGACATAAGAGGTTAAATGGTTTGTTCTTATTATGTCTCTAGAAGTGCATTGGTCAATTCAGTACCTTAAGAAGATACCTAGAATAACTATAGAGTCTCCAACTCTCTATGCCCCATAACCAGACATCATAGATTCTTCTAACAATCGTACTGAGATCAATAGTCCTTTGATCCTTAGATTCAGAATATATTGTTTTAATCAAACCATAAAGAGTTTGTTCATGCAAACTTACATTTGTCTCTTCATATGTTGTTAGGTTTGTTTAAGGACTAAAGACTATAGATTATCATAAAGCTTCAAACAGACAAGGAAGAATGAATGAATGTTTCAACTTTTATTAATAATTTAGCAATTACAAGCAAGAGTCTTCATGAGACATTATTACATCAAATGTACATAAATAGATACTACTACTCTTCTTGTGGGCACCATTGACAACAGACCGTGCTACCGTCGCGGCCACAGCCGACACACAACTGCACGTCGTCACCACCATACTAGGTGGTCTACAGGACGGGGATTCAACTCGGCAAAGAAAAAAGCTCCTGAGGGCTGCCTCTCAAGAAGGACTTACCGGGCAGGTTAACCTCATCTATGAGGAACCTCCGTCCGCACCATATGAGACGATACAATTCACCAATTAGGAGGCTAAGCGAGTTGTGCATCCACACAATGACGCAATAGTCCTCAAAGCCCAAGTTGCTAACAACATGGTGAAAAGGGTCATTATTGATAACGGCAGCGCAGCCGATATAATCTTTAAGACTACCCTAGAGCGCATGAAGCTTAGGGGGCTCCGCCCCGTCCCGACCCAGACACCTTTGTTTGGGTTCATAGGAAAAAAGGTCATGACCGAAGGAATCATCGATTTACCGATCGCCTTCGGAACCGCCGGAGGTATTGAAGTCGTTCACATGGTCCCCTTCCTTGTGCTTGACCAAGAGTCGCCCTACAATGTTATCATTGGGTGACCCACATTGAACAGACTAAGGGCCATCACATCCACATACCCAAGCGAGGATATGCTACGTCCAAGGTGTGGATGGCAAGCCCGCTGAAAATGAGTTAACACGATCTACCAGCTGGAAGACGACTATCACTGTGACCAAAAAGACGCACCGCAATTTGGGAAACTAGATCCTAGCAATGAGATTGGGAGGTTGAAAGTAGACACCCCCGATGCTCTCACTTCAGTCGTTCTCAACGAAGCCAAACCTGAACAGGTTCTGAAGATCGGTGTGAAACTCCCTCTCACCATCAAAACTCAACTCGCGTCCTTTCTTCGAGAGTTTAAGGATGACTTTGCATGAACTCATACAGACATGCCCGGAATAGACCCCGATGTAATAGTGCACTGATTGAAAGACGACAAAAATGTCGCCAAAAAAGTACAAGCTGGACACGCATTCAATCCTGAACGATACCTGGCAATAAACAACAAGGTTGAAAAACTCATCTCCGCAGGATTCATACGAGAAGCCAAGTACCCCAAGTGGGTGGCCAACGGGGTCATGGTTAAAAAGCGTAATGGGAAATGGGGCATTTGTATAGACTACAAAGATCTTAACAAAGCCTGTCCAAAAGATTGCTTTCCACTTCCGCGATGGAACAACAGGTCGACGCCACGGCCGGACATGAGCTACTAAATTTCATGGACGCCTACTCGGGCTACAAATGCACGAACCCGATCAGATAAAGACAACTTTCGTCAGTGATCGAGGCCTCTACTGCTATAAGGTCATGCATTTTGGCCGTAAGAATGCGGGAGCTACTTACCAACGATTGGTAAACTGGATCTTCGCCGTTCAAATCGGCAAGACTATGGAAGTATACATGGACGACATGCTCGTTAAAAGCCTACTGGCTACTAATCACGTAGACAACCTAAGGGAGATGTTCTTAATCCTTTGCCGGTACAAAATGACGCTCAATCCCAACAAATGCGTGTTCGGGGTTGAGTCCGGGAAGTTCCTAGCCTACATTGTCAGCCGATGAGGAATCAAAGCAAACCCCGAGAAACTCAAGGCACTCCTTGATATGAGATCTCCTCGATGAGTTAAGGAGGTCCAAAGTCTGACCAGTCGGATTGCCGCCCTCGCACATTTTGTGGCTAAGGCAACCGACAAGTGTCAACCATTCTTCAAAGCTATAAAGAAAACGGATGGCTTTGTGTGGACGGACAAGTCCGAGAAAGCCTTCCAAGAAATGAAGAATTACTTCGTAACATCTCTGTTTCTCTCCAACCCAAAGGAATGCGAGATGCTCTACGTCTACCTCGCCGTCTCCGAACGGGTAGTAAGTGTTGTTCTAGTCAGCGAAGAGGATAAGGTTCAATGGCCTATCTCCTATGCAAGCAACGCCTTGCTTGACGCCGAAACAGCGATAGAGAAACTCTCTCTTGCTATCCTCGTAGCCGCCAAAAAGCTACGTCCCTATTTCCAAGCTCACCTTATCGCGGTCCGAACAGGAAACCCCATCGGTAAAGCTCTTCAAAAGGGAACATTGACTCACATGACGATCTGGTCCCAAGAATTGACCGAATACGGAATCGAGTTCCACCCGAGACCGAAAATAAAGGCTCAGGCCCTAGCTAATTTCATGGCAGAATTTTCCTATACTCCCGACATGGGAGGAGGAGCAAAAGATCGCTCGACCGACGACTTGTCAACTCGAAAGAGAATGGTTGAGCCTACAAGTCCCATTTGGGAATTACACGTAGATGGAGCGTCCAACGCTCAAGGGGCTGGTGCCGACGTAATTCTGACCAATCCCGATCGGGAAAAGTTACGCTATGCCCTCCACTATGAATTCCAAGCCTCCAATAACGAGGCCGAGTACGAAGCCCTCATTGTGGGATTAGAACTCGCTCAAAAGCTCAACGTACAAAATTTACGGATACACTGTGACTCGCAGTTGATCGTAAATCAGGTCAAGGGTGATTACATCACGAAAGAGCCTAACATGATTGCCTTCCTGGAAAAGAAAAATGCCAAGCTCGATGCCTTCTCTTGGTTTGAGATCATCGAGATCCCAAGAGAAGAGAACATCGAGGCTGATGCTCTTGCTCGCCCCGGTTCTGGCATCACTGAAGACGGGTTAGGAACTATCACGGTCGAGTCTCTCTCGCGACCATCCGTCTCACAGGACGATGTTGGAACGATCGTGAATACTGCTCGTCTGACTTGGATGACTCCGGTTATAGACTTCTTGTGAGGAGGGATACTCGCCGAAGACCGCAAGGAAGCCGAAAAACTAAAGGCCCTCGCATCTAAGAATGTGTTAAGAGGCGAAGTCTTGTACAAGCGTGGGTACTCGACCACGCTACTCCGATGCCTCAATAGTGTTTAGTCGACTAAGGTCCTCCACAAAATTCACGAGGGCATCAATGGAACCACTCCGCTGGGAGATCCCTCACGCTCAAAGCGCACCGACAAGGCTCTTTATGGCCTACAATGAAGAAGGACGCCTGCAACTAGGCGAGAAAGTGCGAAAAGTGTCAACTTTTCTCTAATGTTCCACGACAACCGCCATCTCCCATGAGCAGCATCGTCGTGCCACGTCCCTTTACGAAATGGGGCGTAGACATAATCGGCAAGCTTCCTAAAGCAACCAGATAGTACGAATACGCCATCGTCGCTATCGACTACTCACCAAGTGGTTCGAAGCCGAGCCTCTAGCCAAAATCATCGAGGCCAATACAAAAAACTTCATCTGGAAGTCTATCATATGCCGGCACGGCATCCCAGCGTCAATTGTGACCGACAATGGTGCACAATTCGATAACGCTCGGGTTAGAGAAATCAGTACCCAGCTAGGGACCAACAAGACATTCTCTTCCCCACGACATCCACAGGCTAATGGCTACTCTCAAAAAGCAACTCGACGCCAAGAAGGATGCCTGGGCTGAAGAACTGTCGTTCGTCCTATCGACAACTGTTCGAAACGCCACTGGAGAGACACCCTTTTTCCCTAGCTTACAAGGTTGAAGCGGTGGTCCCTGTGAAAATCGAGGTCCCCACATACCAAATCGACACTTTCGACGAGGAAGAAAACAACGAGGCCATACGCCTTGAGCTGGACTTAATCTACGAGAAAAGATTTGAAGCTCTTACTCGGCTTGCCGCACAAAAGTGCAAAGTCGAGAAATACTACAACACCAAAGTCAAAAGACAAATATTTACCCTCGGCAGCCTTGTACTCAGGTGCGTGTTCCAAAACACCCAGGTACAAGGCGCCGGTGTCCTTGGCCCAAACTGGGAAGGACGGTATAGAGTTCGCCAAGTCATACACGATGGAATCTATTCCATCAAACACTCGAACGGGACCCCGATTTGACATCCTTGGAATGCCAAACCTTGAGGTAGTACTACCAGTGACAAACACTTCCCCAGTTTATTGCTTTAATTTCTCAAATTCAATAAGGCCCACGCGCCAATGATTGAGGATTTTATCTCTTTGCAATAATAATAAAGTTTGAGGTTTTTCTCTTTTTTCAAAAATCCACTTTATCAAGTTTTAGTGATTCGTACGACGTACACTCGAAAATACACGGCCCAAGGAATAAAATTTTAAGTCCCCCGCACGCAAACAGGAATAAGGACTTAAAAGAGCCAAAATCGGCATTCAAAAATCATCGACCTATATCGACACGCCTTCGGTCGCCAAATGGCATGAAGCAAAACTCGTCGGGCCACTCCCAATGCACTGGCCAAATTTGAGCCATGTCTTTGCCCGCCAAATGGCACGACGCGAGATCGCCAAATACACACTTATGTTCCCCGCACACACACGAGAATAAGGACTTAAAAAGCTCAAACCTCGAAGGCCCTTCGAGAATACGGGTTTGAGTAAAACTGTCGGCCTAGCCCGGTGTGCCGTAAGTCGCGTAAAGGCGCAGGTGAAAGTCGTTGGGCTACTCCAAAAACATGTAAGTCGCGTAAAGGAATTGCCTCAAGCCCCAACGGCCAAATCAGAGCCACAAATTTGGTCTCCAATGGCACAACATTAACGGTTTGAGTAAAATCATCGGCCAAACCCGGTGTGCCGCAAGTCACGTAAAGGCGCAGGTAAAGACGGTTTGGCCACTCCCACCGCCACGGCCAAATCTTAGCCACACATTCGGTTGCCAAATAGTACGAAACAAAAGTCGTTGGGCCATACCCGATGCAACGGCCAAATATGAGCCACATCTTCGGTCGCCAAACGGCACGAAACAAAAGTCGTTGGGCCATACCCGGAGGAATCGCCAAATCTGAGCCACATCTTCGGTTGCCTAACGGCACGAAATAAAAGTCAATGGCCATACCCGGCGCAACGATCAAATCTGAGCCACACCTTCGGTCGCCAAATGGCATGAAGCAAAGTCGTTGCGCCACTCCCAATGCAGTAGCCAAAATTTGGCACGCAAAACCGTTGGCCTAACTTGACGTACCGATATCACCATTCAAAATGGGTCAATTGACCACAGTGAGTTGCCCCAAGCAACGAAAGCTAAGCGATACCTAACCAGGCACAAACGCCGCCCACCTGGAACGCTGAGTGACGACGAGTCATAACGCTAAATGAGTGGAGGCTGAATCCCGACTAGGGACACAAACTTGTCAAAACTATTAACAAGATTACAAGCCCTTTGAAACACGCTATGGCGGCTCAAATAAGAGGCACGTACGAGCAAAATAGTTCAAACAATCAACAAAGAGATAGCATTCAACTTGAAGGCAATAAATATCTCATAAATAAAAGAGCGACCGCTTTAAACAAATCCCACGAATATGCGCTAAATGCAAGTGCGCTAAAAAAAGGGGCTAAAATCCTGAAAAAGAAAGGCAAGGCGCTAAACATACGCGCTATGTAAATAAAAAAGACACTAGGCTCACGATTCGCCCTCATCAAGAGGGGGAAACAAAGAATCGAAAAAGTTGAAGGTGACCCCCCGAGTCTCGTTCTCGGCCGCGGTCGCCTCTCGACACTCCATTGCCCCGGCTCGATGGCCTCCTCGGTCCCGACGTCGTAATCGTCCTGCAAATTGGATGCCCGCAGCTCTGCCTCAGCGAGCAGGGAGGAAAGGCAAACAATCTCCGCCGTCAAAGAGTCGCGCTCGTGCTCTACTCGAACACGTACTGCTTTGCTCGAAGTGAGCTGGCTGTGGAAAGTCTCCATGGCATCTGATCGGGCATCCAGCTGTCGGCGGAGTTCGGCAACCTCGGTCCAGAAAACCTCTGTTGATCGGGATGCCACCTCACAAGCTCGACGCTCCTCAGTCAGCTCTCTCGCCATCTTGGCCACCGACATCTGGCTTCATCGCATCGATCCCGAACAATCTGGAGCTCCACTTGAGCCTCTCGAAGCTGTTCCTGAAGCATCTCGAGTTCCGCCCCGAGTTTGAACCACGATCGACTTGGGCCAGCCTAGACTTCGCCTGAGCGAGCTCTTCTTGAGGGATTCCCAAGCACTTGATGAAGTCATGCAGGATCTTGTCGCTCTGCACGGCTCTCGCATACACCTATGGCAACAAGCAAAAACAAGGGTCAAATATGAACCTATGCATATCGAAAGACAAAGATAGGTACTCACACTCTGAGCATTAGTAACCCCGGCTTGAAAGAAGGCAATGTCGCTCTTTGACACCACGCCCTTTCACCAAGATAAGTTAGACTCCTCAAGATGTCGAAAAAATTCAGCTCGAGACTCCATCGCCTCTTGAACTCGGTCCGCTCATCAGGAAGCACCGAGGCAGAGGCCCTCTTCAGCGAGGAACGGGACTCTTGCTCGACTGAGCGGGGAGCTTTAGCATGATCCTCTCTCATCCTGCGGTCGGCAACTCTAGAACAGATCTCCGCCATCCTTTTGGGGTTCCGGGAAGCTGAAGCCACCCTCTGAGCCCTCCTCCTAGAAGATGCACCCGCTAAACAACAAAGGTCGGGTTTCGACTAACATAAGAAATCTTAAATAACAAAGGTACCTTGAGAAACAGGGACAGCTGCCTCGGCCTCGGGAGGCGGCATGTCCGCCCGGAGCGCCTCCTCGGAGCCTGGGGAGAAGAACGGGAACCACCCGTTTAGCGACATCAGCTCAGGAGAGCAGAACCGTTCGTTCGCCTTGCGAGCCTCGGACATTCCCGATATCTCCTTCACAAACAGGAGCTCTGTCGTCCCCTCATCCGTCGGAAAGTTCGCCATACAACCAAAGCGAAGGGGTGCTTCACCGAAAGCATCCGTCAGGACCCACACCCACGACCTGCGACTAGGTGGGTCATTGTCGTCGATCAGCCTCATGTTGCCACTGTTGTCAATGGTGCCCACAAGAAGACTTGTAGTCTTTACTTTTGTACATTTGATGTAATAAAGTCTCACGAAGACTCTTGCTTGTAATTTCTTATTAATTAATAAAAGTTGAAATGTTCATTCATTCTTCCTTGTCTGAAGCTTTATGATAAAACCTTAGTCTTTAGTCCATAAACTAACCTAACAACACATGAAGAGACAAATGTAGATTATCATGAACAAACTCTTCATGGTTTGCTTAAATGTAGGAGAATCTATGATTTTCATGAATACATATGCTTAAACCTAACATACGTATTCTTATTTGAGAAAGTCAGAGTTCGGACTCACTATGTGATTCCAAACAGGACCTATTGGTGAAGTACTAAGTTATGAAGATGTCATGAGTAACTTTGTGAAGTTCTCATAGATATGGAATTCATGTACAAGATTGCTGAAATGCAATGTATATCACCTCATGCTTTGTTCCTTGGAATGTGAATAAATGAACTAGCCAGTGTCCAAATTGAGTGTTCACTCTTTTGGATGAAACAATGTGACTTGTTAGCTCCTCGTCAATACATTGTTTCTAACTTATTCACAAGCGACAAAGGAGTTGAGGAAATAACAGCTAGAAGGGTAAAATGGTAATTTTGTAAATCCCGACTCGCTGATGATATTCATGAAGGGTAAACATAGATAATATTCAGTGGATCCACTCATCACAATTAGTTGAATTCTTCAGTAGAAAATAAATTAATTTGAACCGAGAGATTCTCAGTGTCAACTCTTTAGTGGAGTCAGTTGACATTAAGCTAAACTTGAAAAAGGTTGGTGAACTTTTGAGTCCAAGTATTTTAGCTCAGGCTTTGTTCATTTGGATCCATGAGGTCACTGTGATAAATCATATCGAGTAGAAATAGTTAAACTAGAAGTTAAGTCAAAACAAGAACGAGAAAAGTTTTACGAAAATTGTCAAAATGGTATTTTTGTCTTTTTGGACATAGGATGAAATGAATGTCAATAAATTTTTTTGACATGGTCATATGATGACTTAAATTACTCGGCCATGATGAGTTCATTGTGTTGTCGGTCGTTTTCGGAAAACCCGAAACGTCAAGAAAGGCACGCCGCTCGAAGGTTCGATGGTCAGGCCGGAGGTCCTGGAAAGCGGCAAGCCCTCCTTCACGTGTCGACCGGCAAGCCCTCAAGCCAAACTCTTAGCTCCTTGAGTCGAGCTTAGCCCCTTGAGTAGGGACTTGAATCAACTCCTTGAGTCGAGCCTCCCTACTCGAGTTGAGACTTGAGTCAGTCTCCTCGAGTCGAGGTTTGAGTCGGTCTCCTCAAGTTGAGCCTCGTTCCTCGAGTCGAGACCGGAGTCGGTCCCCTCGAGATGAGCCTCGAGTCGGATCCCACCCGTCAAATAGGTACATTCGTGTCACAAACGCGGGATGCGAAACCCATGACGACTTGACGAGCCCGATAGAACGACAGTCGTGAAAAGCCCACGAAGACATGCCCCAGCACACGCTGTACCTGTTGCGCTGCACGCCGTGCCAGGGCTGGGTCGCGCCGCGCGCTGTGCTACACATCCCGCACGCCGCGGGTCGCGCTCCACGCATGGCATTCCGCACATCCCTTGTGCGCCTCCACTTGATGAGGTGCGCGCCCCTAGTCCCACATGGACGCCGAAGGATCCCCTCAAGGCCCTCAAACACCTAATAAAAACCCCCTTCCACTGAGGGGGAAGTCATCCCATACTCTCCTATCGATACGCTCGAATTCTCGCTCTCCTTTGCTCCTTTTGATGCCAACTTTGGCATGAAGCCCTCCCATAAGTCTCTCTCGTTCTCAGAGGTTCTGAAGCACTCTCGGGGACTCCCGGACGTCGCTCCCTCTGATCAAACGCCCTATAGTGCCCAGGCATGCTCCTAGGGTTCTCAACTAGAGTCCCCTAAAGTGTCTAACACGCTAGACGCGTACGCGATCTCCGAAGTTCTGAGACGTCGCCGAGGACTCCTCTGCGCGCCGTCTCCTTCGTCGAGCACGCCTCTCCATCAAGGCTCCGCACCTCACGCTGTGTCACACATGCCCTGAATTACGTTCTGACCTGATCCCACACGCGGGTACATAGGCAGCCTACACCACAAAGGCATGGTCACTCCTCCTCCTCATCCATTCCCTCTTCCGAGAGGCGGGTTGATCGGAGAAAGCCTAGCTCGAGACTTTCGAGTTCACACTTTTGGCCCGGGTGCGATCACTTGGTCCGGCCTTGGATCGAACCGCCCGAGGTATATAATAGTTGTTCATTTTCGTGCGATAACATTATGGCGCTAGAAGGGGGGGACTTCCCGACCTGTTCAGCCCGAAATCCCTTCTATCTATCTTCTTCTTTTCTTCAGAAAACTCGACTCTCTCGGACTTGAGAAAAGATGAGTAGTTAGCCACCCGTACGTTCTGAGGGCGTTAACAACCCCGATAACGTCACTGGAACCAAAGAGTACTTCTTGCGCTCCCTAGCGCATGGTGACGAAGAGTCGCTCAATGAAGAGAGCTCGACCCGCTCACCATCTCCATCTCAAGATAGCATGGAAAACCGCATCATGGAATTGTAGGAGAATATCCGCTAACTAAAGGCGAAGAACGTGAGGTACCATAGCCGACTGGCTGCAAAACGACCTACGCATGATACGGTGATCCCCAATGGGGATCCTGAAAACCTCAACGAGGAAAATCGCGACCGCGACCCTGATTACGAGGGGACTGGCGATTCGGGGATATCGAGACTTCTCTCACGAAGGATGGGGGACTCCCCGCCGTGTGTGAAACCGGTCCTTCGAACCCCTTACCCAGGATAGGCAACGCGCCGACAGATTCTCAAGAGGGGAATTCCCGACGTTCAGCCCTCGACCAACTAGGTCAAAGGGAGAATGTTGCGGAAAGTCAGGGCACGCGGAGAGCGCGCCTTCGCAGACGAAGCCTGCGCCTCCGTACGACCAGCCCTGATCTTAGGGACCACCTCACGGATCAACGCATTGGGTGTGGCAATGCTATGAGAGAGCGACTAAGCTCTAGACCCAACATCCCGCTGGCAACCCCAACTAACGGGAACCGCCACGCAGATCAAGGGTCTAATGAAAGGCGACAGGTGACTCCTCCCGAACAGGGGGTTACTTGAACGACTGCTCTCGATGTGGTCACTATGATCCATAATCTTCAAAATGAGGTACGAGATCTCCGAGAATACGGAATAGGCAGAAGCACCTATGGAGTCGTTGAGGAGAATTCCTCGCCTTTCACGGCTCAAATACTAGCTGAGGTTTGTACGGGGAATTTCAAACTCCCGAACCTCACTCCCTATGATGGAAAAGCAGATCCTACTTATCACATCCAGCACTATGAAACCTGGATGACGATGTAGGGTGTTTCGAGTGGTTCAAGAACTTAAGGCCAGGAAGCATCCACTCGTTAAAAGACCTGAAGGATATGTTCCTAGCACGGTTCGCCACATCTATGGTCCAAAAGAAGACCAAGATGTACCTGTGGTCAATCAGGCAAGAGAGTGGCAAGTCTCTTAGGCGATACCTCTCCCGATTCACTGAAGAGTCAAACAAGGTCGACCGCTTTGACGAAGGTGACGTAATTGCCGCTATCATTGAAGGCTTGCGCACAAGTGACTTCCTCAAGTCGGTCATCGGCTGTGTCCCTTCTACCATGGGCGAGTTGATGACTCGAGCAAGAGCAACAATTAAAGCTCTCGCCGTCGAGAAGAACCTAGCCACGAGCAGGGCGAATCTCGTAAAAAACGAAACAAGGGGAATCAGGTTTCCAATAACCAGCCCCCTGTACCCCAGAAGCCGTGACTAGCGGAAAACTTCAAAGGATATTCATCGTTCACGCCGTTGAACACAGCGCCAGAATGGATCCCGGCTCTGGCACGTGACAAGTTCACACCCCCGGCTCGAATGAAAAAATATCCTGCAACTCGCGATCGATCTAGATATTACGAGTTCCATCAGGAATACGATCACTTGACCTAGGACAGCTATAACCTTAAAAGGCAAATCGAGGCCTTGATCCAATGGGGTGAGTTGAAAGAGTTCGTGTCACGCATGATCAGCGCTGCGGGCCCCACCACGAGCAGACCACAGTCTGCCAAGGGAGGAGAGACAGCTGCTTCAGGGCTACTGCCAACGCCAATCCACAACACCATGTTGTGACTGTTGGAATCGATCTAGGGTTTAAGAAAAAGTTTAACGCTTCGTTAAGCGGCGGAATTTTAAAAATTTTCTTTTTCGAGTAAAATAGTTTTTACTAACCTAGACAAAGAGCAAGCACATGTAAATAAAAAACTAATATGAGCATAGAAGTTTACTAACCTTTTTAGTCGCTTGACCATTGAGAAGCTTTTGGAAAAAGGTTGCAACGTTCGTCTCCCCTCGCAGTACGTCTCTCTTCCTTCCTCGGCAACTCGAGCAACCACGAAAGTTTCTATCACTAAATCACTCGAGAGAAAAGGAATTAGTGTGTGGGCACTTTTAAACACTACGACTTAAGAACGAGTCTTGAAGTCGCAGAGCTAAACACTAGGTCAAATGAAGACCAAGGTGCCAAAACAAAAAAATCGAAAATTAACTAGAAAGAGAGAGAGGATCGGCCACCACAAGGTCTAGAGAGAGAAGCTCTCAATCTCTAACTTATGTGGAATGAGAAAAATGAGAAGATTGAGGCTCCTATTTATAGGAGAGGTCTCACCTTCAATAAGTTAGTTTCCTCTTCTATAGAATATCACATATTCATGAGCAAAAATCCCTTATTTCCCATTCTCTACTTGGACGTGTGGCAGCCTTCTAGAAACAAGATTTGTTTCCTATTTTGCTTGCCTTGACCTCGCCTTGGGCACCCACTTTGATTCCTCTTAGGGGAAAATTGTTTCCTCATTTTCTTTTGGCAAGTATCTTCATACATTCATGCACAAAATATTCTCTCTTCCTTTGGGTATGTTGGGTGCCTATTACACTCTAGAAAGGCCTTCTAGAAGCTTTTCCATTTGTTCATGACAACATGGAAAATGCCCATTAGGAATTTTCAATAAAACTATTATGAAATGAAATTAATCCACAAGGCCCAATAAATCTAATTTTGGCCGAGTGTTACTTGTCATCAAATGACCATGTCAAAAAATTTATTGACATTCATTTAATCCTATGTCTCAAAAGACAAAAATACCCTTTTGACAATTTTCGTTCTTGTTTTGACTTAGCTTCTAGTTTAACTATTCCTACTCGATGTGATTCATGACAGTGACCTCATGGATCCAAAGGAACAAAGCTTGAGCTAAATACTTGGACTTAAAAGTTCACAAACCTTTTCCAAGTTTAGCTTAAAGTCAACTGACTCCACTAAAGAGTTGACACTGAAAATCTCTCGGTTCAGATGAATTTATTTTCTACTCAAGAATTCAACCCAATTGTAATGAGTGGATCTACAGAATATTATCAGCTAGTCGGGATTTACAAAATTACCATTTTACCCTTCTAGTTGTTATTTCCTCAACTCCTTTGTCGCTTGTGAATAAGTTAGAAACAATGTATTGACGAGGAGCTAACAAGTCACATTGTTTCATCCAAAAGAGTCAAGACTCAATTTGGACACTGGGCAGTTCATTTATCCACACTCCAAGGAACAAAGCAAGAGGGGATATACATTGTATTTCAGCAATCTTGTACATGAATTCCATATCTATGAGAACTTCACAAAGTTACTCATGACATTCTCACAACTTAGTACTTCACCAATAGGCCTTGTTCGGAATCACATAGTGAGTCCGAACTCTGACTTTCTCAAATGAGAGTACGTAAGGTGTGAAATGGCATGTCTCATTTCAGGATTAAGGTAAGCACGATGGAATTCATACGTAGTGACTTCGAGACATAAGAGGTTAAATGGTTTGTTCTTATCTTGTCTCTAGAAGTGCACTGGTCAAATCAGTACCTTCGAAAGATACCTAGAAGAACTATAGAGTCTCCAACTCTCAATGCCTTATAACCAGACATCATAGATTCTTCTAACAATCATACTGAGGTCAAGAGTCCTTTGACCCTTAGATTGCGAATATATCGTTTTAAGCAAACTACGAAGAGTTTGTTCATGCAAATCTACATTTGTCTCTTCGTAAGTTGTTTAGTTTGTTTATGGATTAAGGACTAATGATTTATCATAAAAGCTTTAAACAGACAAGGAAGAATGAATGAACGTTTCAACTTTTTATTAATGAATAAGCAATTACAAGCAAGAGTCTTCATGAGACTTTATTACATCAAATGTACAATATAAAGATTACAACTCTTATTGTGGGCACTATTGACAACAAACTCCCACTTGACTCAAAGAAGATGTGTGTAGTCCTTCATGCCTAATCCCTCTCGATGTTGGTCGAAGACCTTGTTTGCTAGGGCCTTGGTGAATGGATCTGCTAGGTTGTCCACCGTTGAGATCTTCTTCACTTCCACGTCTCCGCACTGCACTATCTCTCGAATCAAATGGTATTTCCTCTCAATATGCTTAGAGCATTTATGGCTTCGAGGTTCCTTTGAGTTAGCGACAGCCCCACTATTATCACAATAAAGGGTCATGGGCTCATCGACGTTTGGAACAACTTCCAAATACTTAAGGAATTTTCTAAGCTATACAGCCTCTTTGTATGCTTCACAAGCAGCCACATATTCTGCTTCCATTGTGGAGTCAGCAATGCAAGATTGCTTAATACTTCTCCACACAACACCTCCATCATTAAGGATGAACACAGATCCCGAAGTTGATTTCCTGGAATCCTTATCCGCTTGAAAATCGGAGTAGCTATATGCCGTCATAGTCAGGTCAGTACCTGAGTATGAAAGAATCAAGTTCCTAGTTCTTCAAAGACACTTAAGAACATGCTTAACAGCAATCCAGTGCTCGGGTCCAGGGTTGGATTGGAAACGGCTAACTACGCCAACGGCGAAACAGATGTCTGGTCTAGTGCAAAGCATAGCATACATGAGGCTTCCTACAGCAGAGGCGTAATGAATTTTCCTCATGTCTTCAATCTCTTGTGCAGTCTTAGGAGACTGGTCCTTAGAGAGTGACCCTCCATGCCTAAAGGGTGTTTGGCCCTTCTTGGAGTCTTGCATCGAGAAGCGATCCATCACCTTATCAATATAAGATGCTTGAGAGAGCGACAGGGTCCGGTTTTTCCTATCTCGAAAGATTTGGATCCCCAGATCTTTCATGTCGAATTGCTTTGCCAGCCAGACCTTAACCTCAAATAACTTACCCACGTCATTACCTACGAGTAATATATCATCGACATATAGTAACCGAAACACAACTTTGCCTTCGTGTATTAACTTGTAAACACAAGGCTCATCTATTGATTGTTCAAAGCCGAAGCTTATCACAGTTTCATCGAATCTAATATTCCATGACCTAGATGCTTGCTTTAGTCCATAAATGGACTTAAGTAACTCACAAACCTTGGTCTCTTGACCTTTTTCCATGAAACCGTCTGGTTGAGCCATGTAAATGCGCTCGTTAAGATTGCCATTTAAGAAGGCCGTCTTGACATCCATTTGCCAGATCTCATAGTCGAGAGCTGCAGCTATGGATAGGAGTATGTGGATGAATTTAAGCATCGCGACTGGCGAGAAGGTTTCTTCATAGTCAATCCCTTCTTGTTGGGTATAACCCTTCGCCACAAGTCGTGCTTTGAACGTCTTGACGTTCCCATCCGGACCCCTTTTCTTCTTGTATATCCAATTACACCGTACGGGTTTAATCCCTTCAGGAAGGTCTACAAGTTTCCAGACTTTGTTGACATACATCGAGTGCATTTCAACTTTCATGGCGTCAAGCCAAAGGTTTCATTCAGAATAAGCCATCGCTTGGCTATAGGAAACAGGATCATCCATATCAGAGACGGCTACGAGAGAGTCTCCATAGGACATGTACCTGTCAAGCTTTCGAGTAGCCCTCCCACTACGTCGAAGTACTACTTGACGAGATTCTGACGAGTTAGGTTGTGTTTCAGTTGGGGTAAGAACAGTTCTTACATATGAGGTAGAAGCTTCCTCACCCAACTTTTCTTCAAGCACAATTTTGCTTCTAGGTTTCACGTCTTTCATAAAGTCCTCCTCAAGGAAACGAGCATTCGTGCTAACGAAAGTCTTATCGTCCTCGGGACTATAGAAGATGAAACCCTTGGGTTCCTTTGGATATCCCACAAATAAGCACAATTCTGACCTACTAGCCAACTTGCTAGTCTTTTGCCTTAGCACGTGTGCAGGGCAACCCCAAATTCGGATGTGACCCAGATTTACTTTACGGCCAGTCCATCGTTCATAAGGAGTACCAGGAACCATTTTGGATGGAACTTGGTTCAGAATATAAGCGGCTGTTTTGAGGGCATATCCCCAAAAGGAAAGAGGGAGTGATGAGTAACTCATCATTGATCTAACCATCTCCATAAGAGTTCGGTGTCTTCTCTCTGACACTCCGTTTTGTTGAGGTGTGCCAGGTGCGGTAAGCTGAGAAGCGATTCCTTCTTCTTTAAGAAAGTCATCGAACTCTCTAGACATATACTCACCACCTCGATCAGATCGAAGTGTTTTGATCACTTTGCCAGTTTGCTTTTCCACTAAAGCCCTAACGACCTTAAATACGTTAAAGGTCTCGGATTTGTGTTTGAGCAAATAGACAAAACCATATCGCGAGTAATCATCGGTGAAGGTAACAAAGTATTCGTATCCTCCACGTGCCTGTTGGCTGAGCGGACAACATACATCAGAATGTATTAGTTCCAGCAACTCAATGGCTCTTCGACCCTTATCGGAGAAAGGTCGCTTAGTCATTTTTCCTTCTATGCAGGATTCACAAGTAGGTAGTGAACCTATTGCAGAGGCTTGGAGTGGACTGTCCCTCACAAGTCTCTTAATCCTATCTAGACTGATATGACCAAGTCTCAAGTGCCATAGGTATGTTGATTTTGTTAGATCGAAGGATTCAGAAAGTTTGATCCTCTTTGGCTCCCTAATAAGATCATTATCTATTTCGATGTCTAAAAGAGAAGGTTGAGTGGGATAGATGTAGAAAAGAGCATTCTTCATACATGCATCAGTGACAAAGGAATTATCAGGAAACGAAATACGAATTCCATTCTTAATGAACTTTAAACAATAATCTTGCTCAAGAAGACGAGCAACGGATATTAAGTTCTTCCCAAAGGTAGGAACAAAATAAACATTATTCAAGTTTAAAGTGTGGTTTTCAAAAGACAGCGTCACTGATCCCACAGCCTTCGCAGACCCTAGGCTCCCATCACCCCATTTAAAACAGAACTCGCCTTCCTCTAAGATTTTGGATTTCTTGAAACGATTCAAGGAACAACAGATATGGTTAGTAGCATCGGAGTCAAGAATCCACGTTGATACATTATCAGCTACTAAGCATGCTTCGGTAACTAGTACAATACTATGTTCCTTTGCTTTGAGATAGGCAGAACAGTTCTTTTTATCGGCCTTGTGAGATCATTTCTTAGTTCTAGAGGTGGAGGCTTTGTGCTCAGTAGCATGTACCTCTCCTTTATTCCTCTTTCTCTTAGTGAGACCTACAGCAGTGAAGTTCCATCATAAGCTTGGTAACAGTGTACTCTAGCTAGTTTATGGAGTAGTTCATCTTGGAGGTATCAAGAGATGCGGGGAGAGTTTCTAAGATCATATCTATGACATTCTTCCCATCAATCTCAGATCCTAGGATTTCCATTTTATTCAGAAAACTAATGATCAGTATCATAAAATCTCCAACA
>NC_142756.1:20756681-20801627 GCF_054948205.1 Urtica dioica subsp. dioica
GTGTTTAAGCAAATAGACAAACCCATATCGTGAGTAATCAACGGTGAAGGTGACGAAGTATTCGTATCCTCCACGTGCCTGTTGGCTGAGCGGACCACATACATCAGAATGTATTAGTTCCAGCAACTCAGTGGCTCTTCGACCCTTATCGGAGAAAGGTCGCTTAGTCATTTTTCCTTCTATGCAGGATTCACAAGTAGGTAGTGAACCTATTGCAGAGGCTTGGAGTGGACCGTCCCTCACAAGTCTCTTAATCCTTTCTAGACTGATATGACCAAGTCTTAAGTGCCATAGGTGTGTTGATTTTGTTAGATCGGAGGATTCAGAAAGTTTGATCCTCTTTGGCTCCCTAATTAGATCATTATCTATTTCGGTGTCTAAAAGAGAAGGTTGAGTGGGATAGATGTAGAAAAGAGCATTCTTCATACATGCATCAGTGACAAAAGAATTATCAGGAAACGAAATACGAATTCCATTCTTAATGAACTTTAAACAATAATCTTGCTCACGAAGACGAGCAACGGATATTAAGTTCTTCCCAAAGGTAGGAACAAAATAAACATTATTCAAGTTTAAAGTGCGGTCTTCAAAAGACAGCGTCACGGATCCCACAGCCTTTGCAGACACCAGGCTCCCATCACCCCATTTGAAACAGAACTCGCCTTCCTCTAATCTTTTGGTTTTCTTGAAACCATTTAAGGAACAACAAATATGGTTAGTAGCAGCGGAGTCAAGAATCCATGTTGATACATTATCAGCTACTAAGCATGCTTCGGTGACTAGTACAATACTATGTTCCTTTGCTTTGAGACTTGTAGGACAGTTCTTTTTATCGGCCTTGTGAGATCTCTTCTTAGCATGTGCCTCTCCTTGATTCCTCTTTCTCTTATTGAGACCTACAGCAGTGTGAAGCTCCTTCATAAGCTCGGTAACAGTGTACTTTAGCTTTGTAATGGAGTAGTTCAGCTTGGAGGTATCAAGAGATGCGGGGAGAGTTTCTAAGATCATATCTATGATATTCTTCCCATAAATCTCAGATCCTAGGATTTCCATTTCATTTAGGTAACTAATGATCATCATCATATGGTCCCTAACAGGAGTCCTAGCCTTCATGCGACTGTTCATAAACTGTCGGACTGCTTGTAGCCTTGTTTGACGTCCTTGCCCTCCAAACATCTCAAGGATATTGTAGAGCATTTCGGCGGCAGTCTCGATGTCACGATGTTGCTCTTTCAGCATATTGTTCATAGATGCCAAGATATAGCACCTCACAATCTCATCGGATCGAAGCCAGGCCGCTAAGGCGTCATTGTCCTCTTGAGTTGAATCATCATTTGTCAGAGGAGGACACGGGGTGGTGAGTACCCATTTGTGCTTGTTAACGGTAGGTATTATGTCGAGGTTACGTTTCGAGTCTATGTAGTTTTCGTTTTCGAGTTTGTTCGAGGAAAGAAAGAAAGAGAGAGAGTTGGGAGACATATTGCCTATAAAAGTTGAAACAAGTTTATGATTAGTCTTTGGTTTAGGATTTAAGTTTCATTAAGACTTTTGTAAAATCCAAAGGTGTTATAAACCAAACGATAATTTACTCCCTCAAGAGAAGGCCGCAAAAAATCTCCATTTATAAGTAAATGACACATCATTAATGCTAAGCCAAGATGTCAATACATCTATTTTGACTAGCCACCTTGTAAATTGGTTTGATCACTCACATCCTTTCGCAAAGCCTCAAGAGAGGATACAAGGGATTGAGCCTAAGTGTGCAACCAACCACTTAGTCCAAAAGATCAGCTTTGAAAAACAATCCCCCAAGGGGAGGCCTTGCCATCATTGCATCACTCTCGGACGTAGCTCATTGAGCAATGATCCAAGCAATAACGCCTTGGAGTACTCACATTTAAGTGAGGGTCGCAAGAGCGGCTCTTAGTCCCACGTTATTGCATCTTTCATTAGTGTTGGGGATCGTGGGTTACAAACAACAAGTATAACCCTCCCACTTAGTTTTTGGAGTTGGTTCATCGACTCTTTTAAGTTCGGAAACAAATTTCCTAGTTAGAGAGCGACAGAGCGGACAACTAGAAGAGAATCCTAGATCGACATGTTTAGAGCAGTATTAGTGCATAAAGGCACAAGGTACATACTCGATCTTTTCCTATTTTCTATTTCGGGAAAGTGCGTGAGGGAAGTGTGAACTTCAACTCACTCGAACACTTGAAAGTTTGAGATTACACATCTTTTTATTTTTCGGCTTGTCTACAAGGAGACCTCCCACTCAAATTTTCAAGAGCATATAGATTTTGAACATATGTGATATAGATATAGTTTTGAAAACATTTTGAAAATTTATTTGATTTGGATGACAAAATATTTTCAAGTTTGAAAGTGAAAACGGTTTTTCAAAATTCAAACTAGTTTTGTAAAAATTCAATTTCAATTAAACTTTCAAAAATCAAAACATTTTAATCTAACACATGATGTTTATAATCATATGAAAAACATTTTTGCTCAATAAAATTTTCTCATTAGAGTTCTATAACTCATGGTAGTGGGGTTTGAAAATCCGGATTTCTAAAAAACTGGAGTTTCAGACAGCCGCGCACCTCGGAGTAAAATCGCCATATCTGGCGGATCTGATGTCCTTTTCAGCCGAAACCAGTGGCATTGGACAGAGGACAGACAGAGCTTTAATTTGATTCAAGAATCATTAAATTTCAATTTCTGAGCAGAGAGTTATGCCACTTTTAATACGGGTTTACTCCAGCTCGAAGTAAAAGAAATAAATTAAAACTTGGTCCTATTTAGGTGCGAAAAAGAATCAAGTGTAACGGAACGTTTTAAGATGTTGTTTAAAGCTTTTATTTGTGTTTTATTAGCAGGGTAATAACATAGAATAAAAGAAATAACAACAAGCATAAAACGAATATGGTAAATAAAAGAAACTAGAAAGACAAAGTAACTAGTCACAAAATTTACCGAAATTTCTCAAACCTTTAAAACATGTTTTTCAATATAAAAAATTAAAAACTTTTAGAACTGATTCTAATGTGTTTTAAAAACATCCCAAACTCATAGAAAATCAACATGCTTTTTAATTTAAAGACAAGAGCATTAAATTAAAAAAAATCTAAGATTACAAATCTAACTTGTCACAAAATTAGTAAACTTTCGAAAACGATTTTCAAGCTCATAATTTTAAAAACATGTACATGCTAATCTTTGACCATAGCTCTGATACCATTTGTTGGAATCGATCTAGGGTTTGAGAAAATAATTAACGCTTCGGTAAGCGGCGGAATTTTAAAAATTTTCTTTTACAAGTAAAACAGTTTTTACTAACCTAGACAAGTGCAAGTACATGTAATTAAAAACCAATATAAGCTAGAAGTTTACTAACCTTTCTTGAAGCTTGAACTTTGAAGAAGCTTGTGGAAAGTTTGCAACGCTCGTCTCCCCTCGAGCAACCACGAAAGTTTCTATCACTAAATCACTCGAAAAGAAGGAATCAGTGAGTGGGCACTTTTAAACACTACGACTTAAGAACAAGTCTTGAAGTCGCAGAGCTAAACTCTAGGTCAAATGAGGACCTAGGTGCCAAAACAAAATTGAAAATAAACTAGAGAGAGAGAGAGGAGTTCGGCCAAAGTTCTAGAGAGAGAGTCTCTCAAATCTCTTAAACTTGGATGAATGAAATGTGAGGAATGAGGCTCCTATTTATAGGAGGAGGATTACCTTCAAAAGGTAGTTTCCTCTTTTCCTATTGCCTTGCACGTCCAACATGCCTCATGAAGGCTTAGGATTTGTTTCCTCATTTGATTTCCTCTTAGTTGGCCGAAAATGCACTTTCCTTCTTAAGGAAATTTGTTTCCCCTTTTTCTTTTGGCAAGTATCTTCATACATCAATGCACAAAATAAACTCCCTTTCCCACTATGGCATGAACGAAATTCAGCCTTATTTTCCTTGGGTTGGACGAAATTTGAGCTTCTAGAAGGAGCTTCTAGATGTTTCTTCATTTGTTCATGACAACATAAGAAAAGCCCATTAAGAATTTTCAAGTAAAATTCTATGAAATGAAATTAATCCTCAAGGCCCAATTACACTAATATGGCTGAGTAATATTTATTTCATTTGTCATCATATGACAATGTCAAAAAAATTTATTGACATTTTTTTCGTCCTATGTCCAAAAAGACAAAAATACCCTTTTGACAATTTTCGTAAAACTGTCTCGTTCTTGTTTTGACTTAGCTTTCAGTTTAACTATTCCTACTCGATGTGATTCGTGACAGTGACCTCATGGACCCAAATGAACAAAGCTTGAGCTAAACACTTGGACTCAAAAGTTCACAAACCTTTTCCAAGTTTAGCTTAATGCCAACTGACTCCACTAAAGAGTTGACACTGAAAATCTCTCGGTTCAAATGAATTTATTTTCTACTCAAGAATTCACCTAATTATAATGAGCGGATCCACTGAATATTATCTATGTTTACCCTTCATGAATGTCATCAGCTAGTCGGGATTTACTAAATTACCATTTTACCCTTCTAGCTGTTATTTCCTCAACTCCTTTGTCGCTTGTGAATAAGTTAGAAACAATGTATTGACGAGGAGCTAACAAGTCACATTGTTTCATCCAAAAGAGTCAGGACTCAATTTGGACACTGGCCAGTTCATTTATTCACACTCCAAGGAACAAAGCATGAGGTGACATACATTGCATTTCAGCAATCTTGTACATGAATTCCATATCTATGAGAACTTCACAAAGTTACTCATGACAGACTCACAACTTAGTACTTCACCAATAGGCCTTGTTCGGAATCACATAGTGAGTCCGAACTTTGACTTTCTCAAATGAGAATACTAAGGTGTGAAATGGCATGTCTCATTTCAGGATTAAGGTAAGCATGATGCAATTCATACATAGTGACTTCGAGACATAAGAGGTTAAATGGTTTGTTCTTATATTGTCTCTAGAAGTGCACTGGTCAATTCAGTACCTTCGGAAGATACCTAGAAGAACTATAGAGTCCCCAACTCTCAATGCCTCATAACCAGACATCATAGATTCTTCTAACAATCATACTGAGGTCAATAGTCCTTTGACCCTAAGATTGCGAATATATCGTTTTAAGCAAACTACGAAGAGTTGGTTCATGCAAATCTACATTTGTCTCTTCGTAAGTTGTTAAGTTTGTTTATGGACTAAAAGACTAAGGTTTTATCATAAAGCTTCAAACAAAGAAAGAATGAATGAACGTTTCAACTTTATTATCAAATGAATAAGCAATTACAAGCAAGAGTCTTCGTAAGACTATATGACATCAAATGTACATAAATAGACACTACTACTCTTCTTGTGGGCACCATTGACAACAGAGTTTTGATGGCGAGAGGGAGTTGTGCACCGATCTTCACCACCTGGTTAGGTTTAGTTTCCTCGAGGACGATCGAAGTGAGATCATCGGGGGTGTCAACTATCAACCTCTCGATATCGTCGCGGGGGCTAGTTCCCCGAGTTGCCGTGCGTCTTTTTGATCACACGAGTAGTCCTCTTCTAGTTGGTAGATCGTGTTGACCCTTTTTCAGCAGGTTTTCCGTCCACGCCCTGGACGTAGCATATCCTCACTTGGGTCTGATCGCCAGCCATGACGCCAATCCCCTCCTCTATGGGGAATTTCACCAGTAGGTGATATATGGATGTGATGGCCCGTAGTCTGTTCAACGTGGGTCGCCCAATGATAACATTGTAGGGCGAATCTTGGTCAACCACAAGAAAAGGGAACATGTGAACAACTTCGATACCTCCGGTAGTTCGGAATGTGACTGGTAGATCAATGATTCCTTTAGTCATGACGTTTTCTCCCGTGAACCCAAACACAGGTGTATAACTTGTCAAACTCTATACGGTCCTTCCCAATTCGGGCCCAGGACACCGGCGCCTTGTACTTGGGTGTTTTGGAACACGCGCTTGAGTATGAGGCTGCCGACGGCGAAGATCCGCCTTTTGACTTTGGCGTTGTAGTATCTCTCAACCTTTCGCTTTTGTGCAGCGAGTCTGGTGAGGGCCTCAGATCTTTTCTCGTCGATTAGATCTAATTCGAGGCTTATGGCTTCGTCATTTTCTTTTTCGTCGAAAGTGTCGACCCGGTAGGTGGAGACCTCTGTTTCCACAGGGACCACAGCCTCAATCCCAAAAGCTTGGGAGAAGGGGGTCTCTTCAGTGGCGTTTCGAATGGTCATTCGGTAGGCCCACAAGATGAACGGTAGCTCCTCAGCCCAGGCGCATTTTTTGGCTTCGAGCTTTTTCTTGAGGTTGCTTTTAATCGTCTTGTTGACGGCTTCCACTTGGCCGTTGGCCTGTGGCTGTCGCGGGGATGAGAATGTCTTGCTTATCCCTAGTTGGGCGCAGATTTCTCTAACCTTAGCATTGTCGAATTGCACGCCATTGTCGGTCACAATTGACACGGGGATGCCATGGCAGTATATTATGGACTTCCAGATGAAGTTTGTAGTGTTGGCCTTGGTGATCCTGGCCAGAGGCTTGGCTTTGACCCACTTAGTGAAGTAGTCGATAGCGACGATGGCGTATTCATATTGTCTCGAAGCTTTGGGAAGCTTGCCGATAATGTCTACGCCCCATTTCGCAACGGGGCGTGTGACGACGATGCTACCCAGGGGAGATGGCGGCTGTCGTGGAACGTTAGAGAAACGCTGACACTTGTCACACTTTATCGCCCAGTCGTAGGCGTCTCTTTTCATTGTCGGCCAGAAATAGCCTTGTCGAAGCGCTTTGAGCGCAAGGGACCTCCCAACGGAGTGGTTCCCGCAGAGGCCTTCGTAAATATCGCGGACGACCTTGGTCGACTCAACGTTACAGAGGCATCGGAGCAACGGGGTTGAGTACCCACGCTTGTATAAGGCTTCGCCTCTCAACACGTATTTAGATGCGAGGGTTCTAAGCCTTTCGGCTTCATTGCGGTCTTCGGGAAGTGCCCCTCTTCGCAAGAAGTCCGTAAGCGAAGTTATCCAAGTTGGACGAGCGGCGTTCTCAATCATTCCAACCTCGTCGTGTGAGACGGATGGTTGCGAGAGAGACTCGATTGGGATAGTTCCCAACCCATCTTCGGTGATACCGGATCCGAGGCGAGCTAGAGCGTCAGCCTCGGAGTTCTCTTCTCGTGGGATCTGGATGATCTCGAACCAGGAGAAGGCATCTAACTTGGCATTTGTCTTTGCCAAGTAGGCGATCATGTTAGGTTCTTTGGCTACGTAGTCGCCTTTAACCTGATTTACGATTAACTGCAAGTCACAGTGTATTCGTAAATTTTGCACGTTGAGCTTTTGAGCGAGCTCTAGCCCTACGATGAGGGCTTCGTACTCGGCCTCATTGTTGGAGGCATGGAATCCGTAGTGGAGGGCGTAGCGTAACTTTTCCCGATCAAGATTTGTTAAAATCACGCTAGCGCTTGCTCCCTGGGCATTAGATGCTCCATCTACATGTAATTCCCAGATGGGACCTGTAGGGTCGACCTTTCTCATTCGAGCCGACAAGTCGTCGATCGAGTGTAGGAGAATTCTGCCATGAAATCGGCTAGGGCTCGAGCCTTTATTGCCGGTCTCGGGTGAAACTCAATCCCGTACTCGCACAATTCTTGGGACCAGATCGACATGCGAGTCGATGGAAAGGAACAGAGGTGTCCCGAAGTAGGCCTTGATTTCTTGAAAGACCTTCTCGCACTCGTCCGTCCATTAAAAACCGTCCGTCTTCTTTATTGCTTTGAAGAATGGTTGACACTAGTCGGTTGCCTTGGCCATAAAACGTGAGAGGGCGGCAATCCGACCTGTCAGACTTTGGACTTCTTTGACACGTCGCAGAGATTTCATGTCAAGCAGTGCCTTGATATTCTCGGGGTTCGCTTCGATACCTCGTTGGCTAACAATGTAGCCTAGGAACTTCCCGGATTTGACCCCGAACACACATTTGTTGGGGTTGAGCTTCATTTTGTACCGACGGAGGATTAAGAACATCTCCCTTAGGTTGTCTACGTGATCGGTAGCCAATAGGCTTTTAACGAGCATGTCGTCCACGTAAACTTCCATAGTCTTGCCGATTAGGTCGGCGAAGATCCGGTTTACCAATCCTTGGTAAGTAGCTCCTGCATTTTTAAGGCCGAAAGGCATGACCTTGTAGCAGTAGAGGCCGCGTCAGTGACGAAGGTCGTCTGGATCTGATCGGGCTCGTGCATTCATATCTGGTTATAGCCCGAGTAGGCATCCATGAAACTTAGCAGTCCATGTCCTGTCGTGGCGTCGACCTGTTGTTCGATGCGTGGGAGTGGAAAGCAATCTTTGGGGTAGGCTTTGTTAAGATCTTTGTAATCTATACAAATGCGCCACTTCCCATTAGGCTTTTTAACCATGACCACATTGGCCACCCATTTGGGGTACTTGGCTTCTCGGATGAAGCCAGCGGAGAGAAGCTTTTCGAGTTCTTCATTTATTGCTAGATATGGTTTAGGGTTGAACACGCGTCTAGCTTGTACCTTTTCAGCGATAGTTTTATCATCATTCAATCGGTGCACAATCACATCGGGGTCTATACCAGGCATGTCTGCATGTGTCCACGCAAAGACATCCTTAAACTGCCGAAGGAAGGACGCGAGTTGAGTTTTGATGGCGAGAGGGAGTTGTGCACCGATCTTCACCACCTGGTCAGGTTTAGCTTCCTCGAGGACGATCGAAGTAAGATCATCGGGGGTGTCAACTTTCAACCTCTCGATATCTTCGCGGGGGTCTAGTTCCCCGAGTTGCCGTGCGTCTTTTTTATCACACGAGTAGTCGTCTTCTAGTTGGTAGATCGTGTTGACCCTTTTTTCAGCAGGTTTGCCGTCCACGCCCTGGACGTAGCATATCCTCGCTTGGGTCTGATCGCTAGCCATGACGCCAATCCCCTCCTCTGTGGGGAATTTCACCAGTAGGTGATATGTGGATGTGATGGCCCGTAGTCTGTTCAACGTGGGTCGCCCAATGATAACATTGTAGGGCGAATCTTGGTCAACCACAAGAAAAGGGACCATGTGAACGACTTTGATACCTCCGGTAGTTCCGAAGGTGACTGGTAGATCAATGATTCCTTTAGTCATGACGTTTTCTCCCGTGAACCCAAACAGAGGTGTATGACTTGTCGAACTCTATACGGTCCTTCCCAATTCAGGCCCAGGACACCGGCGCCTTGTACTTGGGTGTTTTGGAACACGCGCCTGAGTATGAGGCTGTCGCAGCGATGATCCGCCTTTTGACTTTGGCGTTGTAGTATCTCTCAACCTTTCGCTTTTGTGCAGCGAGTCTGGTGAGGGCCTCGGATCTTTTCTCGTCGATTAGATCTAATTCGAGGCTTATGGCTTCGTCATTTTCTTTTTCGTTGAAAGTGTCGACCCGGTAGGTGGAGACCTCTGTTTCCACAGGGACCACAGCCTCAATCCCAAAAGCTTGGGAGAAGGGGGTCTCTTTAGTGGCGTTTCGAATGGTCGTTCGGTAGGCCCACAAGATGAACGGTAGCTCCTCAGCCCAGGCGCATTTTTTGGCTTCGAGCTTTTTCTTGAGGTTGCTTTTAATCGTCTTGTTGACGGCTTCTACTTGGCTGTTGGCCTGTGGGTGTTGCGGGGATGAGAATGTCTTGCTTATCCCTAGTTGGGCGCAGATTTCTCTAACCTTAGCATTGTCGAATTGCACGCCATTGTTGGTCACAATTGACACGGGGATGCCATGGCAGTATATTATGGACTTCCAGATGAAGTTTGTAGTGTTGGCCTCGGTGATCCTGGCCAGAGGCTCGGCTTTGACCCACTTAGTGAAGTAGTCGAGAGCGACGATGGCGTATTCATATTGTCTCGAAGCTTTGGGAAGCTTGCCGATAATGTCTACGCCCCATTTCGCAACGGGGCGTGTGACGACGATGCTACCCAGGGGAGATGGCGGCTGTCATGGAACGTTAGAGAAACGCTGACACTTGTCGCACTTTATCGCCCAGTCGTAGGCGTCACTTTTCATTGTCGGCCAGAAATAGCCTTGTCGAAGCACTTTGAGCGCAAGGGACCTCCCAGCGGATTGGTTCCCGCAGAGGCCTTCGTAAATTTCGCGGACGACCTTGGTCGACTCAATGTTACTGAGGCATCGGAGCAACGGGGTTGAGTACCCACGCTTGTATAAGGCTTCGCCTCTCAACACGTATTTAGATGCGAGGGTTCTAAGCCTTTCGGCTTCATTGCGGTCTTCAGGAAGTGCCCCTCTTCGCAAGAAGTCCGTAAGCGGAGTCATCCAAGTTGGACGAGCGGCGTTCTCAATCATTCCAACCTCGTCGCGTGAGACAGATGGTTGCGAGAGAGACTCGATTGGGATTGTTCCCAACCCATCTTCGGTGATACCGGATCCGAGGCGAGCTAGAGCGTCAGCCTCGGAGTTCTCTTCTCGTGGGATCTGGATGATCTCGAACCAGGAGAAGGCATCTAACTTGGCATTTGTCTTTGCCAAGTAGGCGATCATGTTAGGTTCTTTGACTACGTAGTCGCCTTTAACCTGATTTACGATTAACTGCAAGTCACAGTGTATTCGTAAATTTTGCACGTTGAGCTTTTGAGCGAGCTCTAGCCCTACAATGAGGGCTTCGTACTCGGCCTCATTGTTGGAGGCCTGGAATCCGTAGTGGAGGGCGTAGCGTAACTTTTCCCGATCAAGATTTGTTAAAATCACGCTAGCGCCTGCTCCCTGGGCATTAGATGCTCCATCTACATGTAATTCCCAGATGGGACCTGTAGGGTCGACCTTTCTCATTCGAGCCGATAAGTCGTCGATCGAGTCATCTTCTGCTCTTCCCATGTCAGGAGTGTAGGAGAATTCCGCCATGAAATCGGATAGGGCTCGAGCCTTTATTGCCGGTCTCGGGTGAAACTCAATCCCGTACTCGCACAATTCTTGGGACCAGATCGCCATGCGAGTCGATGGAAAGGAATAGAGGTGTCCCGAAGTAGGCCTTGATTTCTTGAAAGACCTTCTCGCACTCGTCCGTCCATTAAAAACCGTCCGTCTTCTTTATTGCTTTGAAGAATGGTTGACACTTGTCGGTTGCCTTGGCCATAAAATGTGAGAGGGCGGCAATCCGACCTGTCAGACTTTGGACTTCCTTGACACGTCGCAGAGATTTCATGTCAAGGAGTGCCTTGATATTCTCGGGGTTCGCTTCGATACCTCGTTGGCTAACTATGTAGCCTAGGAACTTCCCGGATTTGACCCCGAACACACATTTGTTGGGGTTGAGCTTCATTTTGTACCGGTGGAGGATTAAGAACATCTCCCTTAGGTTGTCTACGTGATCGGTAGCCAATAGGCTTTTAACGAGCATGTCGTCCACGTAAACTTCCATAGTCTTGCCGATTAGGTCGGCGAAGATCCGGTTTACCAATCGTTGGTAAGTAGCTCCTGCATTTTTAAGGCCGAAAGGCATGACCTTGTAGCAGTAGAGGCCGCGTCAGTGACAAAGGTCGTCTTGATCTGATCGGGCTCGTGCATTCATATATGGTTATAGCCCGAGTAGGCATCCATGAAACTTAGCAGTCCATGTCCTGTCGTGGCGTCGACCAGTTGTTCGATGCGTGGGAGTGGAAAGCAATCTTTGGGGCAGGCTTTGTTAAGATCTTTGTAATCTATACAAATGCGCCACTTCCCATTAGGCTTTTTAACCATGACCACATTGGCCACCCATTTGGGGTACTTGGCTTCTCGGATGAAGCCAGTGGAGAGAAGCTTTTCGAGTTCTTCATTTATTGCTAGATATGGTTCAGGGTTGAACACGCGTCTAGCTTGTACCTTTTCAGCGATAGTTTTATCATCATTCAATCGGTGCACAATCACATCGGGGTCTATACCAGGCATGTCTGCATGTGTCCACGCAAAGACATCCTTAAACTGCCGAAGGAAGGACGCGAGTTGAGTTTTGATGGCGAGAGGGAGTTGTGCACCGATCTTCACCACCTGGTCAGGTTTAGCTTCCTCGAGGACGATCGAAGTGAGATCATCGGGGGTGTCAACTTTCAACCTCTCGATATCATCGCGGGGGCCTAGTTCCCCGAGTTGCCGTGCGTCTTTTTGATCACACGAGTAGTCATCTTCTAGTTGGTAGATCGTGTTGACCCTTTTTTCAGCAGGTTTGCCGTCCACGCCCTGGACGTAGTATATCCTCGCTTGGGTCTGATCGCCAGCCATGACGCCAATCCCCTCCTCTGTGGGGAATTTCACTAGTAGGTGATATGTGGATGTGATGGCCCTTAGTCTGTTCAACGTGGGTCGCCCAATGATAACATTGTAGGGCGACTCTTGGTCAACCACAAGAAAAGGGACCATGTGAACGACTTCGATACCTCCGGTAGTTCCGAAGGTGACTGGTAGATCAATGATTCCTTCAGTCATGACCTTTTCTCCCGTGAACCCAAACAGAGGTGTCTGAGTTGGGACAGGGCAGAGCCCCCCGAGCTTCATGCGATCTAGGGTGGTCTTAAAGATCATATCGGCTGCGCTGCCGTTATCAATAAGAACTCTTTTTACCAAGTTGTTGGCCACCTGGGCCTTAAGGACTATAGCGTCATTATGTGGGGTGCACAATTCGCTTGGCCTCCTCATTGGTGAATTGTATCATCTCGTGAGGTACGGACAGAGGTTCCTCATAGGTGAGGTTAACTTGCCCGGCAAGGCCTTCTTGAGAGGCAGCTCTGAGGAGCTTTTTCCTTTACCGGGCTGAGTCCCCATCTTGCAAGCCACCTAGGATGGTGATGACGACGTGGAGTTACGCGTCGGCCGTAGCCGCGGCCGTGATGCGGTCGATGTTGGCGTTGGCCCCTCCACCTTTCTCAGGCTGTGGCCTGTTGTCGGTGGGGGCTGTAGCTCCTACCATGCGAAGGACGAACTCTTTGAGCTCTCCTTTTTGGATTAATGTCATAATTTGCCTCCTAAGATGGAAGCATTGAGTGGTCGTGGGACCGTAATCCCGGTGGAACTCACAATAATGGGACCGGTCGCGAGATGCGAGGCCGCCTTTCATCGGAGTCGGAGCGGTGAACTTGTCACGCGCCACTGCGTAGATTTGCTCTATCGGGGCATTCGAAGGGGTGTAACTCGAGTAGTCTCTAAAATTGCTCGCAAGACGCGGCTGTTGAGACATAGGGGGTCGGGTATCGGAAGCTTGACCTCCCTTGTTCACCCTTTTGTGGGGGTTGCCTGGCTCGTTGCCGGACTCATCCCATCGGCGGGAGCTTTGGTTGCTGCCCCTGCGGCCGTCGAGGTAATCTTCCACCCCCATGAAGGTTTTGGCTCGGTTCATTAACTCAGCCATCGTAGAAGGAACTCTGCCGACGATGGACTTTAAGAAGTCTCCGGTGCGCAAGCCCTCGATGATGGCTGTAATTGCGTCACTGTCGTCAAAGCGGTCAACCTTATTTGATTCTGCGGTGAATCGGGTGAGATACTGTCTCAAGGACTCGTTAATCTCTTGCCTGATTGACCATAAGTACATCTTGGTCTTCTTTTAGACCATCGATGTAGCAAACCCTGCTAGGAACATGTCTTTCGGGTCTTTGAACGATTGGATGCTCCCTGGTCTTAAATTCTTAAACCACTCAAAACCGGGTCCGGTTAGGGTAAGACTAAAAGCCTGGCATAGAGCCCCAGGTGAGACGTCCTGCATCTTCATCCAAGTTTCGTAATGTTGGATGTGATACGTGGGATCAGTTTTCCCATTGTATGGAGGGAGATTCGGGAGTTTGAGGTTTCCCGTGCACACCTTCAGCAATGATTTGGGCAGTGAAGGGCGAGGAATGTTCTTGTACGACCCCGTATGTATAACCGGCCAAGCCTCCTTCACGCAGATCACGCACTTCGTTACGAAGATTGTGAATCATGGTGACGACATCGAGGACAGTGTTGGGGGTCACTCCTTGTTCAGGAGGAGTCACTTGGCGCCTTTCATTTGACCCTTGAGCCGTGCGGGGGTCCCCATTGACTGGGGCCGCAGGGATGTAACCCTTGCGAGCACTTAGCCTCTCCCGGAGGACTTCGCCACGGTCGTTCCGTTGGGCGGTAAGTCGATCTCTAAGATCCGACCCGGTGGTGTGGGGGTGTGAGCTTCGAGCCACACGCCTCACTCGCCGAGTCCTTGGACCTTCCCTGACATTTCCTCTTTGAACGAGTCGGTCATGGGCTGAACATCAGGAGGTCTCTTCTTGAGAGGAGATCGGTATTGCCTTTGTTTTAGGCGGCGGGATCGACAGACTGGCTTCAATCTCAACAGGGAGTTCCCCGTCTTTGGTGAGAGAAGGCTCGATGTCCACTGAAATTTCCAAGCCTTCATAGTCGGGGTCATAATCATGACCCTCGTCCATGAGGTCCTCGAATTCCCCGTGGGGGATGCCCTGTGCAGGTGCCTTGCCCGCTAGTTGACGGTGGTACCTTGCATTGGCTATCTTTAGTTGGCGGATTTTCTCCTCCATCTCAAGGATGCGGTCGTCCCGACTGTCCTGAGGTGGAGGGGGCGAGGGAGTGTGGAGAGACTCCTCGTCGCCTTGCGTTTGGGAGCGCAGAAAGTATTTCTTCACTCCAGTTGCGTTTTCGGGGTTATTCACGCCCTCAGAACGAACGGGTGGTTGACCACTCATGTCTTTCTCAAGTTGAGAAGAAAGGGGTCAAGCTGTAGAAGGGATTTCGGGCTGTGTAAGTCGGGAAGTCCCCTCCTTCTAGCGCCAAAATGTTGTCGCACGAAAATGAACAACGATTAAATACCTCGGGCGGTTCGATCCAAGGCCGGACCAAGTGACCGTAACCGGGCCAAAAATGGGAGCTCGTAGACCTAGCTGTACCCTCCAGACCCTGAGGTGTGTTTTAGGGGTGTGACCGTGCCAAAGGTTGGCTGCCTACGTACCCTTTAGTCAGGATCAAGTCAGAACGTAGTTCAATTTGGATGTTGGGGGTTCTCTTGGGCTCGGAGGCTTGAGAATCCAAGGCTTTAGAGTAGGACCCGACTCGTAGCTTCTAGTGAAGACTTTAGATGGGTCACTTATCTCGTAGCTCAAGGTTCTAGCTCAAGGGCCAAGAAGCGGGGGAGCAGTGTGTACTGCACAAGCTCGGGTCGCAGGAGAGGAGCGCGCTCCCTCTCGTGGAGGGGGGTCCTTGTCTTTCTGAGCCGAGGGAGGAGGAGTGCGCGCTCTTGGAATGTCACAAGAGCACGAGAGAGGAGAGAGTTCTCGAGTGAGAGAAGTGTTGGATGAAGAATTGTGGGGCTAAATCAGCATGCCTTTCCCTCCCCCTAAGGGGGGAGGGTATTTATAGAATTTGGAGGAGGCCTTGGGCCGGCCCCATCAAGGCCCACCGGGTGGCCGGGAGCGGGGCGCGCTGTTGTCAATGGTGCCCACAAGAAGAGTAGTAGTGTCTATTTATGTGCATTTGATGTCATATAGTCTTACGAAGACTCTTGCTTGTAATTGCTTATTCATTAATAAAAAGTTGAAACGTTCATTCAATCTTCCTTGTCTGAAGCTTTATGATAAAACCCTAGTCTTTTAGTCCATAAACAAACCTAACAACTTACGAAGAGACAAATGTAGATTTGCATGAACAAACTCTTCGTAGTTTGCTTAAAACGATTTATTCGCAATCTTAGGGTCAAAGGACTATTGACCTCAGTATGATTGTTAGAAGAATCTATGATGTCTGGTTATGAGGCATTGAGAGTTGGAGACTCTATAGTTCTTCTAGGTATCTTCCGAAGGTACTGAATTGACCAATGCACTTCTAGAGACAATATAAGAACAAACCATTTAACCTCTTATGTCTCGAAGTCACTATGTATGAATTGCATCATGCTTACCTTAATCCTGAAATGAGACATGCCATTTCACACCTTAGTATTCTCATTTGAGAAAGTCAGAGTTCGGACTCACTATGTCATTCCGAACAGGGCCTATTGGTGAAATACTAAGTTGTGAGTATGTCATGAGTAACTTTGTGAAGTTCTCATAGATATGGAATTCATGTACAAGATTGCTGAAATGCAATGTATGTCACCTCATGCTTTGTTCCTTGGAGTGTGAATAAATGAACTGGCCAGTGTCCAAATTGAGTCCTGACTCTTTTGGATGAAACAATGTGACTTGTTAGCTCCTCGTCAATACATTGTTTCTAACTTATTCACAAGCGACAAAGGAGTTGAGGAAATAACAGCTAGAAGGGTAAAATGGTAATTTAGTAAATCCCGACTAGCTGATGACATTCATGAAGGGTAGCATAGATAATATTCAGTGGATCCGCTCATTATAATTAGGTCGAATTCTTGAGTAGAAAACAAATTCATTTGAACCGAGAGATTTTCAGTGTCAGCTCTTTAGTGGAGTCAGCTGGCATTAAGCTAAACTTGGAAAAGGTTTGTGAACTTTTGAGTCCAAGTGTTTAGCTAAAGCTTTGTTCATTTGGGTCCATGAGGTCACTGTCACGAATCACATCGATAGGAATAGTTAAACTGGAAGCTAAGTCAAAACAAGAACGAAAATTGTCAAAAGGGTATTTTTGTCTTTTGAGACAAAGGATGAAATGAATGTCAATAAATTTTTTGACAAGTTCATTTGATGACTTAATGTCACTCGGCCATAATATGATTAATTGGGCCTTGTGGATTAATTTCATTTCATAAGAATTTTATTGAAAATTCTTAATGGGCATTTTTCATGTTGTCATGAACAAAATGGAAAAGCTTCTAGAAGCCCCTTCTAGAAGGTGATAGGCGCCCATAATACCCATAGGAAGAGAGAATATTTTGTGCATAAATGTATCAAGATACTTGCCAAAAGAAAAAGAGGAAACAAATTTCCCCTAAGAGGAAACATGGTGGGCGCCCAAATGTGGTCAAGAGAGAAGCAAACAAAAGAGGAAACAAATCCAAGGACTTACTTGTTTTGTCTTGGACGTGCACCTCTTTGAAGGAAAAGGGAAATTGGCTCATGAATATGTGATATTCTATAGAAGAGGAAACTACCTTATTGAAGGTGAGACCTCTCCTATAAATAGGAGCCTCATTCCACACTTTTCATTCATGCAAAGTTTTAGAGATTGAGAGCTTCTCTCTCTAGACTTGGCCGCCCCTTCCTCTCTCTCTCTCTAGTTTATATTTTCGATTTTTCTTGTCTTGGCACCTAGGTCCTCACTCGACCTAGTGTTTAGCTCTGCGACTTCGAGACTGGTTCTCAAGTCGTAGTGTTTAAAAGTGCCCACTCACTAATTCCTTCTTTTCGAGTGATTTAGTGATAGAAACTTTCGTGGTTGCTCGAGGTGCCGAGGAAAGAAAGAGAGACGTGCTGCGAGGGGAGACGAGCGTTGCAACTTTCCAAAAGCTTCTACAAGGTTCAAGCTTCAAGAAAGGTTAGTAACTTTAATAGCTCATATTAGTTTTTATTTACATGCACATGCTCTTGTCTAGGTTAGTAAAAACTAGTTTTACTTAAAAAGAAAATTTATAAAATTCCGCCGCTTAACGAAGCGTTAAACTTTTTCTTAAACCCTAGATCGATTCCAACACGCGCGAGGCCTAACGCCTTGGTAGGCGCAGGGTGCGCTGTCCGGATAGGCGCGGGGCGCGCGTGGTGTGTGGCCTGACCGGGCGCGGGGTGCCCGGCAGCAGGTGTGCCCGGCCGAAGCAGCAGGACTCTCGGCAAGGGGAGCAAGAGCCTCCGGCCGAGGCGGCAGGGCGGCTTGGCCGGGGCAGTAGGATCCTCCGGCCGAGGCAGCAGGGGCGCTCGGCCGGGGCAGTAGGGGAACCCAGTCAAGGCAGCATGAGCGCTCGGCCGGGGCAGCAGGGGCACCAGGTCGAGACAGCAGGAGCGCTCGATTCCAACAAATGGTATCAGAGCTATGGTCAAAGGAATGCATGTGCATGTTTTTAAATTATGAGCTTGAAAATCGTTTTCGAAAGTTTACTAATTTTGAGACAAGTTAGAATTGTAATCTTAGATTTTTTTTTTAATTTATTGCTCATGCCTTTAAATTAAAAACCATGTTGATTTTCTATGAGTTTGGGATGATGTTAAAACACATTAGAATCAGTTCTAAAAGTTTTTAATTTTTTATATTGAAAAACGTGTTTTAAAGGTTTGAGAATTTTCGAGTAAAATTTTGTGACTAGTTTTGTTTTCTTGCTAGTTTCGTTTATTTACTTGAATCGTTTTATGCATGTTGATTATTTCTTTTATTCTATGTTATTACCCTGCTAATAAAACACAAATAAAAGCTTTAAACAACATCTTAAAACGTTCCGTTACACTCGATTCTTTTTCGCACCTAAAAGGACGAAGCTTTAATTTATTTCTTTTTCTTCGAGCTGGAATGTAAACCCGCATTAAAAGCGGCATAACTCTCTACTCAGAAATCGAAATTTAATGATTCTTAAATCAAATTAAAGCTCTTTCTGTCCTCTGTCCAATGCCACCGGTTTCGGCTGAAAAGGACATCGGAGCCGCCAGATATGGCGATTTTACTCCGAGGTGCGCGGCTGTCTGAAACTCCAGTTTTTTTTAGAAATCCGGATTTTCAAACCCCACTACCATGAGTTATAGAACTCTAATGAGAAAATTTTCTTGAGCAAAAATGTTTTTCATATGATTATAAACATGATGTGTAAAGATTAAAAGTTTTGATTTTTGAAAGATTAATTGAAATTGAATTTTTACAAAACTAGTTTGAATTTTGAAAAACCGTTTTCACTTTCAAACTTGAAAATATTTTGTCATCCAAATCAAATAAGTTTTCAAAATGTTTTCAAAACTATATCTATATCACATATGTTCAAAATCTATATGCTCTTGAAAATTTGAGTGGGAGGTCTCCTTGTAGACAAGACCGAAAAATAAAAAGATGTGTAATCTCAAACTTTCAAGTGTTCGAGTGAGTTGAAGTTCACACTTCTCTCACGCACTTTCCCGAAATAGAAAATAGGAAAAGATCGAGCATGTACCTTGTGCCTTTATGCACTAATACTGCTCTGAACATGTCGATCTAGGATTCTCTTCTAGTTGTCCACTCTGTCGCTCTCTAACTAGGAAATCTGTTTCCGAACTTAAAAGAGTCGATGAACCAACTCCAAAAACTAAGTGGGAGGGTTATACTCGTTGTTTGTAACCCGCGATCCCCAACACTAATGAAAGATGCAATAACGTGGGACTAAGAGCCGCTCTTGCGACCCTCACTTAAATGTGAGTACTCCAAGGCGTTATTGCTTCGATCATTGCTCAATGAGCTACGTCCGAGAGTGATGCAATGATGGCAAGGCCTCCCCTTGGGGGATTGTTTTTCAAAGCTGATCTTTTGGACTAAGTGGTTGGTTGCACACTTAGGCTCAATCCCTAGTATCCTCCCTTGAGGCTCTGCGAAAGGATGTGAGTGATCAAACCAATTTACAAGGTGGCTAGTCAAAATAGATGTATTGACATCTTGGCTTAGCATTAATGATGTGTCATTTACTTATAAATGGAGATTTTTTGCGGCCTTCTCTTGAGGGAGTAAATTATCGTTTGGTTTATAACACCTTTGGGTTTTACAAAAGTCTTAATGAAACTTAAATCCTAAACCAAAGACTAATCATAAACTTGTTTCAACTTCTTTAGGCAATATGTCTCGCAAACATCTCTCAATCTTTCTTTCCTCGAATAAACTCGAAAACGAAAACTACGTAGATTCGAAACGTAACCTCGACATAATACCTACCGTTAACAAGCACAAATGGGTACTCACCACCCCGTGTCCTCCTCGGACGAATGATGATTCAACTCAAGGGGACAATGACGCCTTAGCGGCCTGGCTTCGATCCGATGAGATTGTGAGGTGCTATATCTTGGCATCTATGAACAATATGCTGAAAGAGCAACATCGTGACATCGAGACTGCCGCTGACATGCTCTACAATCACCTTGAGATGTTTGGAGGGCAAAGGCGTCAAACAAGGCTACAAGCAGTCCGACAGTTTATGAACTGTCATATGCAGGCTAGGACTCCTGTTGGAGACTTCATGATACTGATCATTAGTTTTCTGAATAAAATGGAAATCCTAGGATCTGAGACTGATGGGAAGAATATCATAGATATGATCTTAGAAACTCTCCCCGCATCTCTTGATACCTCCAAGATGAACTACTCCATAAACAAGCTAGAGTACACTGTTACCAAGCTTATGGAGGAACTTCACACTGCTGTAGGTCTCACTAAGAAAAAGAGGAATCAAGGAGAGGCACATGCTACTGAGCAAAAAGCCTCCGCCTCTGGAACTGTGAAGAGACCTTACAAGGCCGATAAAAGGAACTGTCCTGCCAATCTCAAAGCAAAGGAACATAGTATTGTACTAGTTACCGAAGCATGCTTAGTAGCTGATAATGTATCAACGTGGATTCTTGACTCCGCTGCTACTAACCATATTTGTTGTTCCTTGAATGGTTTCAAGAAAACCAAAAGCTTAGAGGAAGGCGAGTTCTGTTTCAAATGGGGTGATGGGAGCCTGGTGTCTGCAAAGGCTGTGGGATCCGTGACGCTGTCTTTTGAAGACCGCACTTTAAACTTGAATAATGTTTATTTTGTTCCTACCTTTGGGAAGAACTTAATATCCGTTGCTCGTCTTCGTGAGCAAGATTATTGTTTAAAGTTCATTAAGAATGGAATTCGTATTTCGTTTCCTGATAATTCTTTTGTCACTGATACATGTATGAAGAATGCTCTTTTCTACATCTATCCCACTCAACCTTCTCTTTTAGACACCGAAATAGATAATGATCTAATTAGGGAGCCAAAGAGGATCAAACCTTCTGAATCCTCCGATCTAACAAAATCAACATACCTCTGGCACTTAAGACTTGGTCATATCAGTCTAGATAGGATTAAGAGACTTGTGAGGGATGGTCCACTCCAAGCCTCTGCAATAGGCTCACTACCTATTTGTGAATCCTGTATAGAAGGAAAAATGACTAAGCGACCTTTCTCCGATAAGGGTCGAAGAGCCACTGAGTTGCTGGAACTAATACATTCTGATGTATGTGGTCCGCTCAGCCAACAGGCACGTGGAGGATACGAATACTTCGTCACCTTCACCGATGATTACTCACGATATGGGTTTGTCTATTTGCTTAAACACAAATCCGAGACCTTTAACGTATTTAAGGTCTTTAGGGCTTTAGTGGAAAAGCAAACTGGCAAAGTGATCAAAACCCTTCGATCGGATCGAGGTGGTGAGTATATGTCTGGAGAGTTCGATGACTTTCTTAAAGAAGAAGGTATCGCTTCTCAGCTTACCGCACCTGGCACACCTCAACAAAACGGAGTGTCAGAGAGAAGAAACCGAACTCTTATGGAGATGGTTAGATCAATGATGAGTTACTCATCACTCCCGCTTTCCTTTTGGGGATATGCCCTCGAAACAGCCGCCTACATTCTGAACCAAGTTCCGTCCAAAACGGTTCCTGGTACTCCTTATGAACGATGGACTGGCCGTAAAGTGAATCTTGGCCGCATCCGAATTTGGGGTTGCCCTGCACACGTGCTGAGGCAAAAGACTAGCAAGTTGGTTAGTAGGTCAGAATTGTGCCTGTTTGTAGGATATCCGAAGGAAACCAAAGGTTTTACTTTCTATAGTCCCGAGGACGATAAGACTTTCGTTAGCACGAATGCTCGTTTCCTTGAGGAGGACTTTATGAAGGATGCGAAACCTAGAAGCAAAATTGTGCTTGAAGAAAAGTTGGGTGAGGAAGCTTCTACCTCGTCTGTAAGAACTGTTCTTACCCCAACTGAAACACAACCTAACTCATCAGAATCTCGTCAAGTAGTACTTCGACGTAGTGGGAGGGCTATTCAAAAGCCTGACAGGTACATGTCTTATGGAGACTCTCTTGTAGCCGTCTCCGACATGGATGACCCTGTTTCCTATAGCCAAGCGATGGCTTGTTCTGAATCAAACCTTTGGCTAGACGCCATGAAAGTTGAAATGCACTCGATGTATGTCAACAAAGTCTGGAAACTTGTAGACCTTCCTGAAGGGATTAAACCCGTAGGGTGTAAGTGGATATACAAGAAGAAAAGGGGTCCTGATGGGAACGTCGAGACATTCAAAGCACGACTTGTGGCAAAGGGTTATACCCAACAAGAAGGGATTGACTATGAAGAAACCTTCTCGCCAGTCGCGATGCTTAAATCCATCCGCATACTCCTATCCATAGCTGCAGCTCTCGACTATGAGATCTGGCAAATGGATGTCAAGACAGCCTTTCTGAATGGCAATCTTGACGAGCGCATTTACATGGCTCAACCAGACGGTTTCGTGGATAAAGGTCAAGAGACCAAGGTTTGTGAGTTGCTTAAATCCATTTATGGACTAAAAGCAAGCATCTAGGTCATGGAATAATAGATTCGATGAAACTGTAAAGAGCTTTGGCTTTGAACAGTCAATAGATGAGCCTTGTGTTTACAAGTTAATACACGAAGGCAAAGTTGTGTTTCTGGTACTATATGTCGATGATATACTACTCATTGGTAATGACGTGGGTAAGTTATCTGAGGTTAAGGTCTGGCTAGCAAAGCAATTCGATATGAAGGATCTAGGAGAAGCCGCATACATTCTGGGAATCCAAATCTTTCGAGATAGGAAAAACCGGACCCTGTCGCTCTCTCAAGCATCTTATATTGATAAGGTGATGGATCGCTTCTCGATGCAAGACTGCAAGAGGGGTCAAACACCCTTTAGGCATGGAGTTTCACTCTCTATGGACCAGTCTCCCAAGACTGCACAAGAGATTGAAGACATGAGGAAGATTCCTTACGCCTCTGCCGTAGGAAGCCTCATGTATGCTATGCTTTGCACCCGACCTGATATATGTTTCGCCGTTGGCGTAGTTAGTCGTTTCCAATCCAACCCTGGACCCGAGCACTGGATTGCTGTTAAGCATTTTCTTAAGTATCTTCGAAGAACTAGGAACTTGATGCTTACATACTCAGGTACTGACCTGACTATGACGGGATATACCGACTCCGATTTTCAAGCGGATAAGGATTCCAGGAAATCCACTTCGGGATCTGTGTTCATCCTTAATGGTGGAGCTGTTGTGTGGAGAAGTATTAAGCAATCTTGCATTGCTGACTCCACAATGGAAGCAGAATATGTGGCTGCTTGTGAAGCATCCAAAGAGGTTGTATGGCTTAGAAAATTCCTTAAGTATTTGGAAGTTGTTCCAAACGTCGACAAGCCCATGACCCTTTATTGTGATAATAGTGGGGCTGTCGCTAACTCAAAGGAACCTAGAAGCCATAAGCGCTCTAAACATATTGAGAGGAAATACCATTTGATTCGAGAGATCGCGCAACGCGGAGACGTGGAAGTGAAGTAGATCTCTGGCAGATCCATTCACCAAGGCCCTAGCGAACATGGTCTTCGACCAACTTCGAGAGGGATTAAGCATGTAGGACTACTCACATCTTCTTTGAGTCAAGTGGGAGTTTGTTGTCAATGGTGCCCACAAGAAGAGTAGTAGTGTCTATTTATGTGCATTTGATGTCATATAGTCTTACGAAGACTCTTGCTTGTAATTGCTTATTCATTAATAAAAAGTTGAAACGTTCATTCAATCTTCCTTGTCTGAAGCTTTATGATAAAACCCTAGTCTTTTAGTCCATAAACAAACCTAACAACTTACGAAGAGACAAATGTAGATTTGCATGAACAAACTCTTCGTAGTTTGCTTAAAACGATTTATTCGCAATCTTAGGGTCAAAGGACTATTGACCTCAGTATGATTATTAGAAGAATCTATGATGTTTGGTTATGAGGCATTGAGAGTTGGAGACTCTATAGTTCTTCTAGGTATCTTCCGAAGGTACTAAATTGACCAATGCACTTCTAGAGACAATATAAGAACAAACCATTTAACCTCTTATGTCTCGAAGTCACTATGTATGAATTGCATCATGCTTACCTTAATCCTGAAATGAGACATGCCATTTCACACCTTAGTATTCTCATTTGAGAAAGTCAGAGTTCGGACTCACTATGTCATTCCGAACAGGGCCTATTGGTGAAATACTAAGTTGTGAGTATGTCATGAGTAACTTTGTGAAGTTCTCATAGATATGGAATTCATGTACAAGATTGCTGAAATGCAATGTATGTCACCTCATGCTTTGTTCCTTGGAGTGTGAATAAATGAACTGGCCAGTGTCCAAATTGAGTCATGACTCTTTTGGATGAAACAATGTGACTTGTTAGCTCCTCGTCAATACATTGTTTCTAACTTATTCACAAGCGACAAAGGAGTTGAGGAAATAACAGCTAGAAGGGTAAAATGGTAATTTAGTAAATCCCGACTAGCTGATGACATTCATGAAGGGTAGCATAGATAATATTCAGTGGATCCGCTCATTATAATTAGGTCGAATTCTTGAGTAGAAAACAAATTCATTTGAACCGAGAGATTTTCAGTGTCAGCTCTTTAGTGGAGTCAGCTGGCATTAAGCTAAACTTGGAAAAGGTTTGTGAACTTTTGAGTCCAAGTGTTTAGCTAAAGCTTTGTTCATTTGGGTCCATGAGGTCACTGTCACGAATCACATCGATAGGAATAGTTAAACTGGAAGCTAAGTCAAAACAAGAACGAAAATTGTCAAAAGGGTATTTTTGTCTTTTGAGACAAAGGATGAAATGAATGTCAATAAATTTTTTGACAAGTTCATTTGATGACTTAATGTCACTCGGCCATAATATGATTAATTGGGCCTTGTGGATTAATTTCATTTCATAAGAATTTTATTGAAAATTCTTAATGGGCCTTTTTCATGTTGTCATGAACAAAATGGAAAAGCTTCTAGAAGCCCCTTCTAGAAGGTGATAGGCGCCCATAATACCCATAGGAAGAGAGAATATTTTGTGCATAAATGTATCAAGATACTTGCCAAAAGAAAAAGAGGAAACAAATTTCCCCTAAGAGGAAACATGGTGGGCGCCCAAATGTGGTCAAGAGAGAAGCAAACAAAAGAGGAAACAAATCCAAGGACTTACTTGTTTTGTCTTGGACGTGCACCTCTTTGAAGGAAAAGGGAAATTGGCTCATGAATATGTGATATTCTATAGAAGAGGAAACTACCTTATTGAAGGTGAGACCTCTCCTATAAATAGGAGCCTCATTCCACACTTTTCATTCATGCAAAGTTTTAGAGATTGAGAGCTTCTCTCTCTAGACTTGGCCGCCCCTTCCTCTCTCTCTCTCTAGTTTATATTTTCGATTTTTCTTGTCTTGGCACCTAGGTCCTCACTCGACCTAGTGTTTAGCTCTGCGACTTCGAGACTGGTTCTCAAGTCGTAGTGTTTAAAAGTGCCCACTCACTAATTCCTTCTTTTCGAGTGATTTAGTGATAGAAACTTTCGTGGTTGCTCGAGGTGCCGAGGAAAGAAAGAGAGACGTGCTGCGAGGGGAGACGAGCGTTGCAACTTTCCAAAAGCTTCTACAAGGTTCAAGCTTCAAGAAAGGTTAGTAACTTTAATAGCTCATATTAGTTTTTATTTACATGCACATGCTCTTGTCTAGGTTAGTAAAAACTAGTTTTACTTAAAAAGAAAATTTATAAAATTCCGCCGCTTAACGAAGCGTTAAACTTTTTCTTAAACCCTAGATCGATTCCAACACGCGCGAGGCCTAACGCCTTGGTAGGCGCAGGGTGCGCTGTCCGGATAGGCGCGGGGCGCGCGTGGTGTGTGGCCTGACCGGGCGCGGGGTGCCCGGCAGCAGGTGTGCCCGGCCGAAGCAGCAGGACTCTCGGCAAGGGGAGCAAGAGCCTCCGGCCGAGGCGGCAGGGCGGCTTGGCCGGGGCAGTAGGATCCTCCGGCCGAGGCAGCAGGGGCGCTCGGCCGGGGCAGTAGGGGAACCCAGTCAAGGCAGCATGAGCGCTCGGCCGGGGCAGCAGGGGCACCAGGTCGAGACAGCAGGAGCGCTCGGCCGGGGCAGCAGGGGGAAACATTCATTCATTCTTCCTTGTTTGTTTGAAGGTTTGTGATAAACCTTAGTCTTTAGTCCATAAACAAACCTAACAACATATGAAGAGACAAATTTAGATTTGCATGAACAAACTCCTCATGGTTTGCTTAAGGATCAAAGGACTATTGATCCCAGTACAATTGTTAGGAGAATCTATGATGTCTGGTTATGGGACATTGAGAGTTGTAGACTCTATAGTTCTTCTAGGTATCTTCCGAAGGTACTGAAGTGACCAGTGCCCTTCTAGAGATAGAATAAGAACAACCATTTAACCTCTTATGTCTCGAAGTCACTACGTATGAATTGCGTCATGTTTACCTCAATCCTAAAATGAGACATGTCATTTCATAGCTTACGTATTCTCATTTGAGAAAGTCAGAGTTCGAATTCACTATGTGATTCCAAACAGGACCTTTTGGCGAAGTACTAAGTTATGAAGATGTCATGAGTAACTTTGTGAAGATCTCATAGATATGGAATTCATGTACAAGATTGCTAAAATGCAATGTATATCACCTCATGCTTTGTTCTTTGGAATGTGAATAAATGAATTGGCCAGTGTCAAAATTGAGTCATGACTCTTCTGGATGAATCGATGTGACTTGTTAGCTCCTCATCAATACATTCTTTCTAACTTATTCACAAGCGACAAAGGAGTTGAGGAAATAACAGCTAGAAGGGTAAAATGGTAATTTTGTAAATCCCGACTAGCTGATGATATTCATGAAGGGTAAACATAGATAATATTCAGTGGATCCACTCATCACAATTTGTTGAATTCTTCAGTAGAAAATAAATTCATTTGAACCAAGAGATTCTCAGTGTCAACTCTTTAGTGGAGTCAGTTGACATTAAGCTAAACTTGGAAAAGGTTTGTGAACTTTTGAGTCCAGGTATTTTAGCTCAAGCTTTGTTCATTTGGATCCATGAGGTCACAGTGATAAATCATATCGAGTAGGAATAGTTAAACTAGAAGTTAAGTCAAAACAAGAACGAGACAAGTTTTACGAAAATTGTCTAAAGGGTATTTTTGTCCTTTTGAACATAGGATGAAATGAATGTCAATAAATTTTTTGACATTATCATATGATGACAAATGAAGTTAAACCACACGGCCAAGTTAAAGAATTTGGGCCTTGGGGATTAATTTCATTTCATGGAATTTTACTTGAAAATTTTTAATGGGCTTTTCTTATATTGTCATGAACAAATGAAGAAAAATCTAGAAGCTCCTTCTAGAAGGGTGCACGTCCAAGCCAAAGAAAGAGAGACCAATTTTGTGCATTGATGTATGAAGATAGTTGCCAAAAGAAAAAGAGAAAACAAATTTCCTACACAAGGAAGGGATATGGGTGGCCAACAATAGTCAAGGGAGAAGCAAAAACAAAAGAGGAAACAAATCAAAGGTTTAATAAAACCCATATAAAATCTTTAACAACTTCATAAAACGTTCCGTTACACTCGATTCTTTTTCGCACTCAAATCCAAACTTTAATTATTTCTAGTTTTCTTCGAGCTCGAGAAAACCTGAAGTAAAATTGGCATAACTCTTAGCTTATAATTCGAAATGTAATTATTCTTAATTAAATTAAAGGTCTATTTGTCCGCTTTCCAATGCAATTGGTTTTAGGTCAAAAGGACATCGGAGCCGCCAGTTATGGTAATTTTACTTCGAGATGCGCGGCTGTTCCGAAAGTCCATTTTTTTAGAATTTCAGATTTTCAACCGCACTACCATGAGTTATAGAACTGTAGTGAGAAAATTTCCTTGAGAAAAATTGATTTTTATAAGATAATAAACATAATGTAAATGATTAAAATGTTTTGATTTTTGAAAGTTAATTGAAATTGAATTTTTACAAAACTAGTTTCAATTTTGTAAAACTGTTTTCGCTTTAAAACTTGAAAATATTTTGTCATATAAATCAAATTAGTTTTCAAAAAAATTTCAAAACTATATCTATATCACATATGTTCAAAATCTATATGCTCTTGAAAATTTGAGTGGGAGGTCTCCACATAGACGAGCCGAAAAATAAAAGATGTGTAATCTCAAACTTTCAAGTGTTCGAGTGGGTTGAAGTTCACACTTCCCTCATGCACTTTCCTGAATAGAAAATAGGAAAATGTCCGAGTATGTACCTTGTGCCTTTATGCACTTGAAGATCTAGGATTCCTTTCTAGAAGTCCACTCTATCGCTCTTTAACTAGGAAATTTGTTTTCGAACTTATAAAGACGATGTGCCTACTCCAAAAACTAAGTGGAAGGGTTATACTTGTTGTTTATATCCCACGATCCCCAACACTAATGAAAAGTGTAATTGTCACCGGACTAAGAGTCACCCTCGTGGACCTCTCTTAAATGAGAGTACTCAATGGCGCTCTGTTCTGATCATTGCTCAATGAGCTAAGTCCGAGAGTGAGACAATGAGACAAGACTTCCCTTCAGTGGATTGTTTTTTAAATTCGATCTTTTGGACTAAGTGGTTAGTTACACACTTAGACTCCATCCTTAGTAATCCTCCCTCGAGGCCCTGCGAAAGGATGTGAGTGATCAAACTCTTTTATAAGGTGGCTAGTCAAATATGATGTATTGACATCTTGGGTATGCATTAATGATGAGTCATTTACTTATGAAAGGAGACTTGCGGCCTTCCCTCGAAGGAGTAAAGTGTCATTTCGTTCATAACACCGTTTGATTTTTCATGTTTTGTTCATCCTAAAAACTTAAACAAACTCAAATCCTAAACCAAAAGACTAATCATAAACTTATTTCAACTTTTCAGCATAATGTCTCTCAACCCTCTCTCAATCATCCTTTCCTAAAATAAAATCGAAAGCGAGAACTACGTAGACTGGAAACGTAACCTCAACATCATACTTACCGTTAACAAGCACAAATGGGTACTCACCACCCCGTGTCCTCCACTGACGAATGATGATTCAAGTCAAGAGAACAAGGACGCCTTAGCGGCCTGGCTTCGATCCGATGAGATTGCGAGATGCTATATCTTAGCATCAATGAACAATGTGTTGCAACAACAACATCGTGACATCGAGACTTCCGCCGACATGCTCTACAATCTCCTTGAGATGTTTGGAGGGCAAAGGCGTCAAGCAAGGCAACAAGCATTCCGACAGTTTATGAACTGTCCCATGAAGGCTGGGACTCCTGTCAAGGACCATATGATGCTGATCATTAGTTACCTGAATGAGATGGAAATCCTAGGATCTAAGATTGACGTGGAGACCAAAATAGATATGATCTTTGCAAATCTCCCCGAATATTTTGATACCTTCAAGCTGAACTACTCCATGAACAAGCTAGAGTACACTGTTACCCAGCTTATGAAGGAGCTTCACACTGCTAAAGGTCTCACTAAGAGAAAGCGGAATCAAAGAGAGGCTCATGCTACTGAGCACAAAGCCTCCACCTCTGGATCTAAGAAGAGACCTCACAAGGCCGAGAAGAAGAACTGTCCTGCCTATCTAAAAGCAAAGGAACATAGTATTGTATCAACGTGTATTCTTGACTCCACTGCTGCTAACCATATTTGTTGTTCCTTGACTAGTTTCAAAAAAACCAAAAGCTTAGAGGAAGGCGACTTCTGTTTCAAATGGGGTGATGTGAGCTTCGTGTCTGCAAAGGTTGTGGAATCTGTTATGATGTCTTTCAAACACCGCACTTTAAACTTGAATAATGTTTATTTCGTTCCTTCCTTTATGAAGAACTTAATATCTGTTGCTCATCTTCGTGAGCAAGATTAATGTTTAAAGTTCATTAAGAATAGAATTCGTATTTCGTTTCCTGATAATTCTTTTATCACTGATGCATGTATGAAGAATGCTCTTTTCTACATCTATCCCACTCAACATTCTCTTTTAGACACTGAAATAGATAACGATCTAGTTAGGGAGCAAAAGAGGAACATTCTCTTTCCTCCGATCTAATAAAATCAACATATCTCTGCACTATGAGGGGATATACTGACTACGATTTTCAAGCGGATAACGATTCCAGGAAATCCTCTTCGGATCTATGTTCATCCTTAATGGTGGAGCTGTTGTGTGGAGGAGTATTAAGCAATTTTGCATTGCTGACTCCACAATGGAAGCATAATATGTGGCTGCTTGTGAAGCATCCAAAGAGGTTGTATGGCTTAGAAAATTCCTAAAGTATTTGGATGTTGTTCCAATCGTCGACTGTTGGAATCGATCTAAGGTTTAAGAAAATAATTAACGCTTCGGTAAGCGGCGGAATTTTTAAAAATTTTCTTTTACAAGTAAAAACAGTTTTTTACTAACCTAGACAAAAGAGCAAGTACATGTAATTAAAAACTATTATAAGCTAAGAAGTTTACTAACCTTTCTTGAAGCTTGATCTTTGAGAAGCTCTTAGAAAGTTGCAACGCTCGTCTCCCCTCGCAGCACGTCTCTCTTTCTTTCCTCGGCACCTCGAGCAACCACGAAAGTTTCTCTCACTAAATCACTCGAGAGAAAAGAAATTAGTGAGTGGGCACTTTTAAACACTACGACATAAGAACGAGTCTTGAAGTCGCAGAGCTAAACTCTAGGTCAAATGAGGACCTAGGTGCCAAGGTAAAAATCGAAAATAAACTAGAGAGAGAGAGAGAGAGAGGAGTTCGGCCAAAGTTCTAGAGAGAGAGAGAGAGAGAGGAGTTCGGCCAAAGCTTGGATGAATGAAATGTGAGGAATGAGGGTCTTATTTATAGGAGAGGTCTCACATTCAATAAGGTAGTTTCCTCTTCTATAGAATATCACATATTCATGAGCCAATTTCCACTTTTTCCCTTTGAGATACTCGGCCAACACAAGCCTTCTAGAGGCCTTGATTTGTTTCCTTTTTTGTTCCTTTCTAGCCTTGTCCGATTCCCCTATGCATCCTTATGCAAATTTGTTTCCTCTTTTTCTTTTGGCAAGTATCTTGATACATTTATGCACAAAATATTCTCTCTTCCTATGGGTATGTTGGGCGCCCAAATGGTCTCTAGAAGGAGCTTCTAGAAGCTTCTTCATTTGTTCATGACAACATGAGAAAGGCCCATTAGGAATTTTCAATAAAATTCTTATGAAATGAAATTAATCCACAAGGCCCAATTAATCATATTATGGCCGAGTGACATTAAGTCATCAAATGACCTTGTCAAAAAATTTATTGACATTCATTTCATCATATGTCTCAAAAGACAAAAATACCCTTTTGACAATTTTCGTTCTTGTTTTGACTTAGCTTCCAGTTTAACTAGTCCTACTCGATGTGATTCGTGACAGTGACCTCATGGACCCAAATGAACAAAGCTTGAGCTAAAATACTTGGACTCAAAAGTTCACAAACCTTTTCCAAGTTTAGCTTAATGTCAACTGACTCCACTAAAGAGTTGACACTGAGAATCTCTTGGTTCAAATGAATTTATTTTCTACTGAAGAATTCAACAAATTGTGATGAGTGGATCCACTGAATATTATCTATGTTTACCCTTCATGAATGTCATCAGCTAGTCGGGATTTACTAAATTACCATTTTACCCTTCTAGCTGTTATTTCCTCAACTCCTTTGTCGCTTGTGAATAAGTTAGAGACAATGTATTGACGAGGAGCTAACAAGTCACATTGTTTCATCGAAAAGAGTCAGGACTCCATTTGGACACTGGCCAGTTCATTTATTCACACTCCAAGGAACAAAGCATGAGGTGACATACATTGCATTTCGGCAATCTTGTACATGAATTCCATATCTATGAGAACTTCACAAAGTTACTCATGACATTCTCACAACTTAGTACTTCACCAATAGGCCCTGTTCGGAATCACATAGTGAGTTCGAATTCTGACTTTCTCAAATGAGAATACTAAGCTGTGAAATGGCATGTCTCATTTCAGGATTAAGGTAAGCATGATGCAATTCATACGTAGTGACTTCGAGACATAAGAAGTTAAATGGTTTGTTCTTATCTTGTCTCTAGAAGTGCACTGGTCAATTCAGTACCTTCGGAAGATACCTAGAAGAACTATAGAGTCTCCAACTCTCAATGCCTCATAACCAGACATCATAGATTCTTATAACAATCATACTGAGGTCAATAGTCTTTTGTCCCTTAGATTGCGAATATATCGTTTTAAGCAAACTACCAAGAGTTTGTTCATGCAAATCTACATTTGTCTCTTCGTAAGTTGTTTAGTTTATGTATGGACTAAAAGAGTAAGGTTTTATCATAAAGCTTCAGACAAGGAAGATTGAATGAACGTTTCAACTTTTTATTAATGAATAAGCAATTACAAGCAAGAGTCTTCATGAGACTATATTACATCAAATGTACACAAATAGACACTACTACTCTTCTTGTGGGCACCATTGACAACAAAGTCCCACTTGACTCAGAGAAGATGTGAGTAGTCCTACATGCCTAATCCCTCTCGAAGTTGGTCGAAGACCATGTTCGCTAGGACCTTGGTGAATGGATCTGCCAGAGATCTACTTCACCTCCACGTCTCCGCGTTGCGCGATCTCTCGAATCAAATGGTATTTCCTCTCAATATGTTTAGAACGCTTATGGCTTCGAGGTTCCTTTGAGTTAGCGACAGCCCTACTATTATCACAATAAAGGGTCATGGGCTCGTCGACGTTTGGAACAACTTCCAAATACTTAAGGAATTTTCTAAGCCATACAGCCTCTTTGGATGCTTCACAAGCAACCACATATTCTGCTTCCATTGTGGAGTCAGCAATGCAAGATTGCTTAATACTTCTCCACACAACAGCTCTACCATTAAGGATGAACACAGATCCCGAAGTGGATTTCCTGGAATCCTTATCCGTTTGAAAATCGGAGTCGGTATATCCCGTCATAGTCAGGTCAGTACATGAGTATGCAAGCATCAAGTTCCTAGTTCTTCGAAGATACTTAAGAACATGCTTAACAGCAATCCAGTGCCCGGGTCTAGGGTTTGATTGGAAATGGCTAACTACGCCAACGGCAAAACAGATGTCAGGTCTAGTGCAAAGCATAGCATACATGAGGCTTCCTACGGCAGAGGCGTAAGGAATTTTCCTCATGTCTTCAATCTCTTGTGCAGTCTTGGGAGACTGGTCCTTAGAGAGTGAAACTCCATGCCTAAAGGGTGTTTGGCCCTTCTTGGAGTCTTGCATCGAGAAGCGATCCATTACCTTATCAATATAAGATGCTTGAGAGAGCGACAGGGTCCGGTTTTTCCTATCTCGAAAGATTTGGATCCCAGAATGTACGCGGCTTCTCCTAGATCCTTCGTATCGAATAGCTTTGCCAGCCAGACCTTAACCTCAGATAACTTACCCACGTCATTACCAATGAGTAGTATATCATCGACATATAGTACCAGAAACACAACTTACCTTCGTGTATTAACTTGTAAACAGAAGGCTCATCTATTGACTGTTCAAAGCTAAAGCTCTTTACAGTTTCATCGAATCTAATATTCCATGACCTAGATGCTTGCTTTAATCCATAAATGGACTTAAGCAACTCACAAACCTTGGTCTCTTGACCTTCTTCCACGAAACCGTCTTGTTGAGCCATGTAAATGCGCTCGTCAAGGTTGCCATTCAGAAAGGCTGTCTTGACATCCATTTGCCAGATCTCATAGTCGAGAGCTGCAGCTATGGGTAGGAGTATGCGGATGGATTTAAGCATCCCGTCTGGCGAGAAGGTTTCTTCATACTCAATCCCTTCTTGTTGGGTATAACCCTTCGCCACAAGTCGTGCTTTGAACGTCTGGACATTCCCATCAGGACCCCTTTTCTTCTTGGGAGATCGTGCAGCACGCAGATGTGGAGGTGAAGAAGATCTCAACGGTAGACAACCTGGCAGATCCATTCACCAAGGCCCTGGCGAACAAGGTCTTCGACCAACATCGAGATGGATTGGGCATGAAGGACTACTCGCATCTTCTTTGAGTCAAGTGGGAGTTTGTTGTCAATGGTGCCGACAAGAAGAGTTGTAGTCTTTATTTATGTATATTTGATGTAATAATGTCTCACAAAGACTCTTGCTTTTAACTACTGAATCATTAATAAAAGTTGAAACGTTCATTCATTAATCTCCGGACGAATAAAAAAAGACGGCGTGGGACTACACTCTTTTATCTCACATGATAAAAAAAACTGTTTCAAGATCTCACTCTTGTTTTCTAAGAACGACATAGAGTAATTCCAAGGGGGGGAGGGGGGGGGGGAGAGAGAGAGAGAGAGAGAGAGAGAGAGAGAGAGAGAGAGATAGAGAGAGAGAGAGAGAGAGAGAGAGAAGAGTGAGAGAGAGAGAGAGTGAAGTCGGCCACACACTATATTGGGCGAATTTTTGGTCTTCCAAAATTTTATTTTTCTATTCTAATGAACCCCTATTTATAGTAGTGCAAAAGATATATTCTTGGTAGTTTCCAGAATATATTATTTCCTTTTATTGTGTTCACACTAGTGAATTAAAGCTTAGCCCTTGGATCTCATCTAATGAATCCTACTTTCTCACTTAGCCATCAAATCAATATCTATGAGATTTTACTTTATGTTTAAATAGAGAATATTTAATTATGAGAGAATAAATAAAATATCTTATTTCCTTTTCAATATTATTCTCTCATAATATTCATGAGAGAGAATAAAAGACAATATCTTATTTCTTTTTCAATATTGTTCTTTCCTAATATTCATGACAGAGAATAAATGACAATATCTTATTTCCTTTTAAATATTATTCTCTCCTAATATTTATGAGAGAGAATAAAGGACAATATCTTATTTCTTTTTAAATATTTTTCTTTCTCCTTTATCTAAACAACTAAATAGAAAATATTGGTAAGTACCAACATAATAGTGGACGAATTTTATGGCTCCCGGCCAAAGGATTTGCGCGACTCCTTGTTGCCAAATCCTAAAATTTGACTTCCACTTTTGTGCAAGGCCCATTTTTTTAAAGTCCAATTAATTATTTATTTACTTCATCCAACAATAAAAAATAAGTAATTGATTATCTATTTACTTGATGAAACAATAAGTAATTAATGGATTAGTTGATTATTTACTTGATCAAACAATCAATAAAAAATTCTACTATAAATACTTTATTAATTCAGCAAATACCCGTTTTCTAAATTTAATGATGTCAATCACTATTATAGCTTGTGAGATCTATAATAATGAAACACAATATTATTAGAGGTTCTTTATTTGTCTTATCGAAGCTGAATTGGGGACTATGAACCTAGTAATAGAAGCTTAACAAATCCGATCAAAAGACGAAAAAGTCATTTCACTTTTCCACATCGATTTCTCTAATCTTGGTCAGACTCCATCTAGGTATGCCAAGACTAAAGTCTCCTTTATACTAGAATTATATTTATTCATCATGACAAATATCCACTGATCTTATCAGTACGTGATCAAGATCCTCCAGGTTCAACCCATATCGAGAAATGTCATTTAATCCGTTATACCTTTCTTGATACATATATACCCTAAACACTGTTACTTCTCAAGCGAAAGATTCTTCCGAACGTACATACTTAAGTGTCGATAATCTATCGGTTCTGGAATCAACCCTTAGGTGAGTGGACATTGACCTTCTTTTAGGAAGGCTGAATTCCGTATCTGTCAATCACTACCCATTCGAATCATGATCCGAAACTCCCAAGACATAAGCTGTGATTAGCATGATAGTAGCCTTTAAGCGAATGAGACAAAGAGCGCGGTAACATGATCAAGTATCCATGATCACTTTAGGATTTAGATCAAGTCTCATTATGACAATCATAGCGACCCCGGTTAGTGTGTCGTAGTGGTACTTAAACGACACATCTACAACCAAAGTCTGTCCGGGTCATGCACTTATCACAAGTGTAGAATACTCGCACATCGTGATCAACCTTCACTAGTGTTTTGCATATATGACTTTAGATACAGCTATCCAGGCATGTATCAGTCATTGACCATGTTTTAGCTCACCGCTCAAACTCAGGTGCCCAACACGTGACTCAGTTTAATACCGTGGCTACAGATGATATTTGCTATTGATTCTGATATTCAGAGCTCAACCCACTAATAATATGATGCTAATAAAGGAAACCATTGTTCTATATAGTAATCATTTACAATGTTTTGATTATATCATGTGGGCGAGAATTCCTAACACCTTCATCACATTATTATTTAATTAAATCCGTAACCGAACGGATTTTAATTATATGATTAAACCGAGAATTTTCTCATTCGTTCTTGATTAATTTAAATATATTTAAGGTTTCTCGAAAATAATTCCCTTTCTTAAGAATTTATTTATGAAATTAATTTCCGGAATATTTCTTCGTAAAATAATTTAATATTCAAGACGATAAATCCTTTATTTATTCCAAGATTTTCCATTACCTTAAAATAATTAAATTAATTCGATAAACTTAAAGGGCCATAATTCACTTAAGAATTGAAAAGTTCTCAAACTTAAGCAAACTTGACACAAACTTGAAGTTTATTAAATGAATACTGAACACAACTTGAAGTTTACATAATTCATTTATTAAACTTCAAGTTTATACAATTCATCTATTAAACTTGAAGTTTACATAATTGGTTTATTAAACTTGAAGTTTCAAGTCGAGTGATATAAAAATTCATACTTTACACAACCTTTCCGAAAAACACAACTTTACCAAGGAATCCGAAATTGAATATGTAGTTCATCAATAAAATACTAAAAAATCAAGACCCAATAACGAATTAAATTATTCAAGGTTCAACAAGATGAAAATCCCCAATTAAAAACCCTAACCAGGCGAAAAACTTATGCATTTCAGAAAATGAAACCTAGAAATAAATTCAAACCAAATAAATCACATCATACAATCATTAATTACATTCTAATTACAAAAAATAAAAGCAATCGAGTACAAAGGAAATTTTGGGTTTTTTTTACCTTTGTAGACAAGACAACTGTGTTGACGAAGAGAGAGAGAGAGAGAGAGAGAGAGAGAGAGAGAGAGAGAGAGAGAGAGAGAAAGAGAGAGAGAGAGAGATTGGAAAGAGAGAGGCGGAGCCGAAGACCAAGGCAAAGACAGGCACGGCGGAGGCAAAAGCACGGCTAGTGGCGGAGAGGAAGAGAGACGCAAGCACGGAGAGAGAAAATTGGAGATAAGGAGATAAGAAACTGGGAGTGAGCATGGAGAGAGGGAGAGGAAAAGGCAGAAGAGCGGTGAGAGAGTGGGAGAGAGAGATAGGGAGAGATATATATATAGAGAGAGAAATCACGAGAAGAAAGAGATGAGATTTTTTTGGTGGTCACGGCGGAAAACTTGAGAGAGATAAAAAAATAACAACACTTTGGCTTTTTTTCTTCAAATTCTAGTATTTTTTATACATATACTTGATAAGTAAAAGAAGTAATTAAAGTAAGACGGTCCGGAAAACCAGGTTGTCACAGTCTCTATTTGTTTGTCGGAGGCCTAATTTTATCTTTATAGTGATTGTGATAATCGCGGTGTGCTTTATTCTGTTTTGTTGTTGCTATGGATCTTACGATTTGCCCACCAACTTTAGCACGAAGTCTTTGAGTTCCCATACCCTGATTAAGACCTCGATTTTCTTTTTCAGACTGTAGCACTCCAAAAGTTAAATGCCCGTAGTCGTAGTGGAACTCAAAGTACTTATTCTTGTCTCGTCTTGGCGCTCACCTCTTTATGGGAGTTGGGTCCTTAAAGAGGTTGCGGGTGACGGCAAAGATTTTATCGAGATACGTGTTGACAGGCATGAATTCTGAGTAAATCTAAAGGTTTTTGCGAGATGACGTTTTACGTGAGGGGGCACGAGTGTAAAAGCTCTTGGCCTCCTCGCCCCCTCTTCCTTTGAGGTGCACTCCAGTCTCCATCTCCTTTGTCACGGTGATGACTCCTTCCCTCATTAGCCCTTCGGCTATCAAGATAGTCTTGCACTCCCATATAACCTTTTATATCTTGCTATCAGTTGAGTCATGCTTAGCGGCCACGGATAACCGGGGATTTCAAGAAGTCAACTATTCTTAGTCATTTTGTAATAGCAGCTATCGAGTCTATTGTCGCACAAAAATAAACAACGATTGTCTACCTTGGGAGGTTCGATCCAAGGTCGGACTAAGTGATCGCACCCGGGCCAAAAGTGTGAACTCGAAAGTCTCGAGCTGGGTTTTCTCCGATCAACCCACCTCTCAAAGGAGGGAAGGGGTGAGGAGGCGGAGTGACCGTGCCTTTTTCGTATATGCTGCCTACATACCCGTGTATGGGATTACGTCAGAACGTAGTTCAGGGCGTGTGTGATACAGTATGAGGTGTGGAGCCTGGATGAGAGGCGTACTCGACCAAGGAGACGGAGCACGGAGGAGCCCTCGGCGACGTCTCGGAATTTTGGATATCGCGGACGCGTCTAGCGTGTTAGACGCGTAGGGGATTCTCAGCGGAGAACCCAAGGAGCGTGCCTGGGACCTAGCTTCGGCGTTCGATCAGAGGGAGCGACGTTCGGGAGTTCCCAAGACTTCTTTCAGAAACTCTGAGAACGAGAGAAACTTGTAGAAGCACTACAGGCCAAAGATGGCATCCAAAGAAGCAGAGAAGAGCGAGAATTCGAGCGTATCGCGTGGAATTAATTTGATTGCTTCCCCGTCAATGAAAGGGGGTATTTATAGGTGTTTTAGGGCCTTAAGAGGGTCCTTTATCGCCCATGTGGGACTAGGGGCGCATGCACCGTCACGCGGAGGCACGCAGCTTGTGCGCGGCGCACAACATGCGGCGCGCGGGCTTTGAATATTGCGCTTGCTACGCGAAATACGAAAGTATCTATTCGACGAGCGAGATTTGATTCGAGGAGCGTGACTCAAGGCTCAACTCGAGGAACGATGCTCAGCTTGAGGAGACCGACCCGAAGCTCGACTCGAAAAGAATATCCCATGGTTCCGTTCGAGGAACAAAACTAGACTCGAGGAGAACGAATCGACTCAAGGAGCGAAGCTCGACTTGAGGAGAGCGACTCGACTCGAGGAGCGAAGCTCGACTCGAAGGATCGAGAGTCTCGGTGCGATGGCTTGCCGGCGACTCATGAGGGAAGGCTTGCCACTCTTCAGGACCTCTGGCCTGACCATCGGCCCCTTGAGCGGCGCGTCTTCTCGGCGTTTTGGGTTTTCCGAAAACGACCGACAACATTGGCCCCCCCAGTTCATCGCTCGGGAGGTTCCTTGCGATGAACTTTAAGTCCTTTCGATTGGTTGTTTTAGGAAACTTCATTTCAACCGTCACCCACGTTTTTTTAGGTGACCGCGCGGAGCGCGCCCTGTGCGCGGGGCTGATGCGTTTGCACGGGAAAATCCGACTTTTTGGACGGTTTTTCCTTCTTTTCCCTCTTGTGGGAGTAGGATTTGGACTCCTAACCCCCAGAGGTCTATAAAGAGTTTCTCAACTCCTCTCATTCTCCCACTTTATTTTTTTCTCTCTTTCTCTACACTTTTGCATTATGGATATTCATTCCCCCTTCTCAACTTAGCATCCTGAGATTGATTTCTCTCTCTTGTTTCAGGACTCTGAGCATGTAGAGGATGACCTCTTCGCGGGATTTGGGGAAGTTCCTTTGCATGTGGAGGAGAATCCAAGTGGAGTGGAGCAGTGGCTCGAAGATGGCGAGCTGGACGCGACTGCGCCTGTTCCTCAGCCTCAGGAGGAGTGTGCGCCGACTGGGAATGGCACAGATGGGGGCGCCGATCACCCTGCGTCCGGGGAAGCTGCGCCTCACCTCGTGATCAACTTGGTTGGTGAGGGGGCGCGCGAAAAGCCCCGTCCCGACGCGCCGAAGTCCGTCTTGGACGTTCATGGCATGCCGGGAGAAGTTGTTGGCGCGGCTGTGATGACTCCGCTAGAATCGGTCCTCGACGAGATTGACTGTGTGGACGGCTTTGGGCTCGGGTCAGAAGATCCCGCATGCGGCTCAGAGACATGTCCGGGGGCCGAGGGCCTCTCACCGGAGTGTCCCGAAGAGCCACTGGCGACTACTGCGGCCGTATTGGAGGGTGGAGGCCCTTCCTTGGAGCCAGGAGGTGCTCACCCCGAGACCCCCGATGCAGAAACGATAGTATCAGCGAGGTCACTAGCCAGGACGGAGTGTTATCCTGAGGAAGGCTTTGCTGCTCTCGAGGGCTTCAATTGTTCGGGGGTCGATGCTTCGACCTCGCTCACCTACCGAACAGTCATCGGTCTCAGGGAGGCATACACTATTCTGTCGTCTGTGGCGCTCGTCCGTCCTTTGCCGGATGATCGTCTGTTTTGTCCACGCCGTGGATTTGCAGCAGTTTTGATCGCGAGTCTCAACTACGGGTTGCTGTTGCCGTTCCAACCCATCGTTCAGCAGCTCCTCGCACGATTACGGGTGCATGCTTGTTAGATGAGCCCGACGTTTTACCGCATGGTGGCGATGCGTCACATGGAGTGGCATTGTCAGACTGAGCGAGCGATGACCGTGAACGACTTTTGCAACCTCGTCGCGGTCTTCCCTGCGCCCGGGCAACCCAGTTTCTTCATGGCCCGTGATCGCCAGAACACTAAGTTGATTACGGATTCGGAGAAGCACAACCGGAGAGCGTGGATGTGGGTTTCCGCCAAGGCCTTTGGAGATGCCGGCTCCGGTTTGGGCCCTTGACCGAGTTCTTTGCCGACGCGGGAGCCGATGATCTCAAATTCGTGAAGGAGATTTAGGGAATGTCGGAGGCTCGGAAAGCTGGTGAGCGATTCCGTTCGCCTGAGATGATGGCGTCTACCGGGTGGTTCCCGCCTTTCCCTCTTGGCCGTGACGACAGTCGGCAGGCGGAGAGTGCCCCTAGTGACATGTCATCTCCCTCGAGCGGCGGCCTTCCGGGTATTCCGATGCGTGCTCTCTCTATTTTCATTTTAGTCTAGAGTTTTGACTTTGTTGTTTTTGTAGCTTCCTCGGCAAGGGAGAGGGCTCGAGCGCGCCTGGCGAAGGCTTCTCGAGACCCGAAGTCGTTGGAGGCAATCCATTCCCGGATCGCGGCACAGAACGTTCGGGAAAAGACCGATGACGGTCATTTGGCGGAGAGCGGTCCCCGCGCTTCCTTGAAGCGACCCTCTTCCTCAGCTCTTCCGGATACGTCTTCGGACTCGAAGCGTGCGAACTCGATGATTGAGGTGGAGGCTGTGGAGCTTAGAGGGGAATATTCCCAGGTGGTCGTGCAATCTTCGATGAAGATGTGGAAGAGCGTCGTGGCCAACAGCGACGTGGAGTTCTTCCGCCATGGCGTCTCCGACGCGCAGAGAGTAAGTTCCCTTTGCTTTATCCTCTCGCTTTGTTTTGCTAGGATCTTGCCTTTTGCTGACTTGTCTTTTTGTCCTCTCAGGTGCTTGCCCGCGCGACCCGGGGCGAAAAGATCCTTCATGACCTTATTCGACGCATGGGCCTTGCCCAAGAGGAGCTTGCTCAAGCGAAGTCTCAGCTGGCCCGTGCCGAGCGAGGTTCTCACTCAACGGCAAGGTTTACAAGTATCCGCGAGCAGCTTCAAGGGGCTCGCATGGAATTGGGGGTCACCCGAGGCAAGTGCGACCGTGCTTAGTCGGCGGTGGCGAAGATGGCCGAGGAGTTAGCGACAGAACGTCAAGCTCTTGAAGTGGCGACTCGATCGACAAAAGTTTTCTGGAGCGAGGTGCGGGACCTTCGACGCCAGTTGGAGTTGTGCATAGAAGAAGCGAGCATTCTTCAAGGTCAGCTTTCATCGAGCGAAGCTTCCCGTGTCCGAGCAGAGTGCGAGCGTGACTCTTTGGCGGAGGAAGTGGCTCGGGTCACCGCGAAGAAGGCTGCGGCGGAAAAGCTCGCGTCCGACCTTCAAGACAACTTCGATGTCGAGATCGAAGAGGTGAGGTATGCGGTCATGGTGGAGTGTCGGGACGCTACTTCTACCGAGAATGTTTCTCGGGGGGTCACCTTCCACTTTTTCGACTCGTTGTTCCCACCGCTCGACGGGGCCGAACCGTTTGGTGACGATCCCGCCGAGTGAAAATATTTTTATTCTTTTATTATTTATTTAATTATTTTTTTCGCGCAAGTGTTTAACGCATGCTTTCTTTTAGGAATTTCCTTTCAGGGCACTTGCTTTAGCGCTCGATTTCTAGGATTTTTGGGGCAGTTGCCCTCTTTTTTATGAAACATTATTTTCCTTTATGAACATGTTTGCTCATTTTTTGTCATGGCGTGCTTTGATAGACATGCATTTTATACCAACGGTCTTGGCAGTGCTTTTGCCTCAGGGTTTCGCCTCAGACGCACCGACCGTTTGAATGGTTTGCGTTATGTAAGCGTTTCAACAGCGAGTTAGTCATGGCATGTAGGCACCTTATGCGCGCCATGTAAGCGTCTTAATTGCACCATGTAGGCGTCTTAGTTGCGCCACATAGGCGTACTAGGTGCGTCCTAAGGACGGCTTGGTTGCGCCATGTAGGCGTCTTACGTGCGCCATGTAGGCGTCTTAGTTGCGCCATGTAGGCCTCTTAGGTGCATCCCTAAGGACGGCTTGGTTGCGCCATGTAGGCGTCTTGCGTGCACCATGTAGGCGTCTTAGTTGCGCCATGTAGGCATCTTAATTGTGCCATGTAGGCGTCTTCGGTGCGTGTCGATGGACGACTTGGTTGCACCATGTAGGCGTCTTACGTACGCCATGTAGGCGTCTTAGTTGCGCCATGTAGGTGTCTAAATTGCGCCATGTAGGCGTCTTAGGTGCATCTCGAGGGATGACTTGGTTGCGCCATGTAGGCGTCTTACGTGCACCATGTAGGCGTTTTAGTTGCGCCATGTTGGCATCTTACGTTCGCCATGTAGGCGTCTTAGTTGCGCCATGTAGGCGTGTTAGGTGCGTCCCTAAGGACGACTTACGTGCACCATGTAGGCGTCTTAATTGCGCCATGTAGGTGTCTTACGTGCGCCATGTAGGCGTCTTAGTTGTTCCATGTAGGCGACTTAGGTGCGTCTCGAGGGACGGCTTGTGTGCGCCATGTAGGTGTCTTAATTGCGCCATGTAGGCGTCTTAGGTGCGTCACGAGGGACCACTTGGTTACGCCATATAGGTGTCTTATGTGCGCCATGTAGGTGACTTAGTTGCGACATGTAGGCGTCTTAGGTGCGTCTCGAGGGACGACTTGGTTGCGCCATGTAGGCGTCTTACGTGTGCCATGTAGGCATCTTAGTGTCCTCGTTCCCGTTTTTGTTCGGGTTGAGACTTAAATTTTTTTGGTGGAGCGTGTTTTCTTTAGGGTTTCCTTACTGTTACTAGCCCCCGAGTTTTTAGGTTATAAATTTTACTTTTGATTACCGTAAAACTTGTATAAAAACGGATTTTGGAAAGGAAATCTTGAACTTTATTATGATTTCGAAAAAAGTTAAAATCCTAAAACATTTGATCGTAGGCCTTATTGAAAATGGGAAATTAAAACAATTAAAATGCGGAGGTTGCTAGCTACTTGTAGTACTGCCTCAAGTGTTCCGCATTCCACGGGTGGCGGATCGGAGTTCCGTCCGTGTGCTCGATGTAGTATGTTCCGTCATGAAAGACTTTGCGAACTCTATAAAGGCCTTCCCAGTTTGGGCCTAGGACGACGGTGCCTTGCACTTGTGAATTCTAAAACACCCGACTGAGTACGAGGCTTCCGACGGCAAAGGCTCGCCTTTTGATCTTGGAGTTGTAGTATTTTTCAACCTTGCGTTTCTGTGCAGCGAGGCGGTTGAGCGCTTCTGACCTCTTTTACTCGATTAAGTCCAACTCCAGGCGCATGGCCTTGTCGTTGTTTTCTTCGTTAAATGTTTCAACTCGGAATGTGGTCGGTTTCGATAGGCACCATGGCTTCGATCCCATATGCGAGGGAGAATGACATCTCAGCGGTGGCGTTTCGCACGGTCGTCCGGTAAGCCCACATGACGAATGGTAGCTCTTCGTCCCAAGCGCCTTTTTTGTCTTCGAGCTTCTTTTTAAGATTGCTCTTGATAGTCTTTTTGACTGCTTCGACCTGGCCGTTGGTCTGAGGATGGCGCGGCGAGGAGAATGTCTTGCTGACCTTTAGTTGATCGCAGATATCTCTTACTCGCGCATTATCGAATTGTGTGCCGTTGTTGGTCACAATCGAGACGGGGATACAAGGCCTGCATATGATGCTTTTCTAGATGAAGTTCGTTGTATTCACTTCAGTTATTCTGGCGAGTGGCTCGGCCTCTACCCACTTGGTGAAGTAGTCTATCGCAATTATGACGTACTCATATTGTCTTGGCGCTCTAGGGAGCTTGCCAATAATGTCCACGCCTAATTTAGCAAAGGGCCGCGGGACAATGATACTGCTTAGTGGGGTTGGCGGCTGTCACGGGATTTTGGAGAAGCGTTGGCACTTGTCGCAGCGCCTTTCCCAATCACAAGCATCTCTCTTCATGGTAGGCCAGAAATAGCCTTGATTAAGCGCTTTGAGCGCGAGGGAAATTCCAGCGGCGTGGTTCCCACAGATGCCCTCGTGTATTTCACGGAGGACCTTGGTCGACTCGACGCTATTGAGGCATCGGAGCAACGGCGTTGAGTAACCGCCCTTATAGAGTATGTTATCTCGGATCGTGTACTTGGACGCTAAGACTCTCAGCTTATCGGCTTCTTTGCGGTTTTCGGGGGGTTCCCCTCTTCGCAGAAACTCGATAATTGGGTCCATCCAAGTAGGCTGAGACGTGACCTCTACGGTCCCGATTTCGTCTCGCAAGACGGATGGCCGTGCGAGAAATTCGATGGGTACGGTCCCGAATCCGTCTTCGTCGATGCCAGATCCAAGGCAAGCAAGT